>NC_088921.1:5000-17500 GCF_038396675.1 Hydra vulgaris | reverse complement strand
ACAAGGTAATGAAGATTTTACAGTTTTTCACATAAACATAAGAAGTATTAACTCAAATATCGACAAATTGAAAAGTTTTCTTTTAGAATGTAATTATTCATTCAGCATGATTTGTATTACAGAAACGTGGTGTACTGACGAATTTTCTCAAGCGAATTCAAACCTTCAAATTACTAACTAACACATGATTTCTTTTGAAAGGAAAATACCCAAAAGAGGAGGAGGAATTTTAGTTTATATTCGGAATGATCTTGAAAAAAAAATTAGAAGCGACCTCTCGTTCTCCGATGCCGACAATGAAGCCTTCACCATAGAATAATCAATAAAAATAAAAAAAACATTCTAGTAACTACTTGTTACAGGCCACCTGATGGCAATATTATCAAATTTTCTAACTATCTGAACCAAATCTTTATAAAACTCAACAATGAAAAAAAAAAAATATTTTGCATAGGAGACATGAACATAGATTGTTTAAAATACAATGAAAACAATAACATTAAAATTTTCTTTGATAATTTGTTTCAGCTCGGTATATTCTCATTAATTAATAAACCCACCAGAGTCACTTCAACCTCAATTACAGCCATAGATAATATACTGACCAACTCATTTTTAGACATATCTTTAAAAACAGGAATATTTAAAATTGATATATCAGACCACTTTCCAATATTCTTCTCACTTACACAAAACTCTTCCTCATTAAATAATTCAAAAATTAAAACATATAAAAGAAAAATTAACAAATCTTAGATTCACAAATTTAAAGAAACTTTATCAAAAACAAATTGGTCAAATGTTTATCAACAATGCAACCGAGGACTTACAAATACTGCTTATAATATATTTATTGATATTTTTCTTGAGCACTACAATAAACACTTTCCAATTATTGAAAAAGAAATAAAAGTTAAATATTTGAAATGTCCATGGATAACTAACGGAATAAAGAAATCGTCAAAGAAAAAACAAAAACTATACATTAAATATTTAAAAAATAGAAACGAAAAAAATCTTACTGTCTATAAACAATACAAAAACCATTTTGAAAAATTAAAAAAAAATCAAAAAAAATCTATTATTCTAAACAATTACAAAAACACAATGGTAGCATTAAAAAAACATGGGAAATTATGAACGATATTATCGGAAAAACCAAAACTAAATCCGAAATGTTACCCTCCAGAATTGCGGAAAATGGAATTGAGTATACAGATAAAGAAACTATCTCCGAGAAATTTAATAAGTTTTTTGTAAATATCGGTCCTAACCTGGCATCCAAGATAAACAACTCGAACAATTCATTTAATAACTATTTTACTGACCATACTAGTTCATTTTCTGAGAGTGACCTAGAATTGGAGGAATTCGAAGAAGCAAAAAAATCAATCAGAAAGAACAAAGCTCCGGGCATCGATGACATTTCCAGCAATGTAGTATATGATATTTTATCCATTGTAGCAGATCCTTTATTTAATGTTTTCAAGTCATCAATTAGAACTGGAGTTGTTCCGAACAAATTAAAAATTGCGAAGATTTTACCTGTTTTAAGATTTAAAACTGGAGACACGGCATTGCTAACTAATTATAGACCTATCTCAATTCTTCCAGTGTTTTCCAAACTCCTGGAAAGAATAATGTACAACCGACTTTATAAATATTTAGCAGACAATAAAATTCTAAGTGAATGTCAATACGGCTTTCAAACTAATCATTCTACGGAACATGCAACCTTAGACCTAATGGACAACATTAGCTCGTCATTTGATAAAGGAAAATTTGTATTGGGAGTTTTTATCGATCTTACAAAAGCTTTTGATACTGTCAACCATAAAATTCTGCTCGAAAAAATGAGAAAATACGGTATAAAAAATCAAACTAATAAATGGTTCACTAATTATTTAAATAACAGGCAGCAATGTGTTATTATAAACGGTATCACTAATACGGAGTTATTAAAAATCAAATGCGGTGTCCCCCAGGGATCTATTCTTGCACCTTATTGTTCCTTATCTACATTAACGATCTTCCTAAAGCCTCTAAAAATCTCGATTGTATAATGTTTGCAGATAATACCAATCTGTTCTATTCATCTACCTCTATCAATGACCTCTTTGAAAAAGTCAACTTTGAACTTTAAAATCTTAAAACATGGTTCAGTGCTAACAAATTATCATTAAACGCGCAAAAAACTAAATATATTTTATTTCACTCAAAGAAACAAAAGAACAAACTACCATCAATTCTACCGACACTAAGTATTAACTACAAAAAAATTGAAAGAACCCAAACAATTAAATTTCTTGGTGTGATTATTGACGAAAATGTTTTATGGACAGCTTATATAAATGCCATCAACACTAAAATATCTAAAAGTATTGGTATATTTTTTAAAGCTAGACCATTTTTATCGCAAAAAAGCCTAAAACTTCTTTACTTTTCCTTTATACATAGTTATCTCACATATGCCAACATAGCCTGGGGAAGGAAACCCATATGGGGAAGAAACCCATATGGGGATTATTATTTTGTCCCACATGGGACAAAATAATAATCCCCATATGGGTTACATATGGTAAAAACCCACGCGTATCCCATATGGGATTTACCATATGGAATCTATGTGGGATTTACCATATGAAACCCACATGGGACAAAATAATAATCCCCACATGGGTTACATATGGAAAAAAACCAGGCGTATGCCATGTGCGCTTTTTCACTGGGAAAGAGCCATAGTGGTTACAATTCTTGTGAAAGATGTCAAATAAAAGGTAGACGTGTGGACAATTGTATTGTCTATGATAATGATGAAGCTGTCTATAGAAAACGAACAGATGAAGAATTTATAAAATATATTTATAAGGATATTCACCAGAAAAATATTTCACCCTTAATGGAACTGTCATTCCCCTGTGTGACAGGTTTAATTTTAGACTACATGCATACTGTTAAAGTTTTGGAAAGAGGGTCCTGCATGCTGCAAAATTTCTAATATTCAGCTGAATCAGATATCTGAACTATTAATCAACATGAGATGCTATATACCATCAGAATTTGCACGAAAGCCAAGGTCATTAGCAGAAGTTAAAAGATGGAAAGCCACCGAACTAAGACAATTCCTTCTATATACTGGTCCAGTTATTTTAAAAGATGTAATTAATTCAAATATTTACCAACATTTTCTTGCATTGTCTATTTCAATGACTATATACTTAACTGATAATATAGAAAAGAGAGTGCCTCTTTTACAGTTTGCAGAAGAACTTATGCATAGTTTTGTTAGGAAGTCAGGTCAGTTATACGGACAAAATTTCTGTGTGTATAATGTTCACAATCTGTTACACCTTGGTGATGATGTTAGACACTTTCAATGTAGTTTAAACCAATTGTCTTCTTTTCCATTTGAAAATTTCTTACAATCATTAAAACGTCTAGTTCGCAGTGGACCTAACCCGCTAGTACAGGTTGTAAAAAGACTAGAAGAAATGAAGTTAGTAGGAAGGAAAAAAGATAGTAATCAAAATGAAATAAAAATAACAGCAAATTCACATTTATCAAGTGATTCATGTATTTTACTTAAGCATGGTATCTTTGCTGTTGTACAAGAAGTTGTTGAAGATGGTTTTATTTGTGATATTTATGCAATAGGCCAAGAAAAAGAGTTTTATTCTAGGCAATGCAGCTCAAAATTATTAAGTGTTTTACATTTTAAAGCAGCAGATGCTATAATTGGGATATTTGTCCGAAAGTGTGATGTTAAATGTAAGGCTATTTGTTTGCCAATAGCTGATGGATATGTTATGATACCTGTCAAAAATGGAATAGAAAGTTATCTTTAATCATTCAAGATTTGTTAAAAGTTCAACTACAATAATTTTTTCATCAATATGTATTAAATTTCTTTAAAGTTTTTGACAATAAGTAATTAAAGAGATCGGACGTGTTATTGGAGCTTAATTAAGTTATTCAGTTTTTTGGTATATGTATACAAAATACTTTGTATATTGTTTTCACCGTTTGGAGCAGATTTATCGGTTACTAATACTGGTCGACTGGTTTTGGTATACTTTTCTGCTTTCACGCTGTGATTTTTAACAGAACTGGTAAACTCAAGTTATAAATTTAGTTTCAACTTGGCTTTATTTAATCTAATATCACATATTAATATATTCAACCAACCGTATCAACTCTGAAGTATATACTCCCGAGGGACAATCTAAATCTTAACTCAATTAACAACAAATATCGTAAAAAATAAAAATAAAATTGGCTGCTTGGATACCGTCACCACAAAAAATGGTAACCAAGACGGAAATAGAAGCGCTAATCAAGAGAATATCTGTTCTTGAAACAGCGATTGTTGTGAAAGATAATCAAATTGTGGAATTAGAGAAAAGAGTTAAAACGCTGGAGGACAAAACAACAAATGCTGTGACTTCAACAGTGAACATTGGAAATGATTGGGTTAATGTGGTGTCGCGAAACGCAAAAAAACCGAAAGAACAACTAGTTGTGGTTAACGCAGCAATTAATGAGCAGGAGGAGCGAAAGAAACGCGAAAAGAACGTCATTATATATGGAATTAAAGAGTCGAGTAAAACTGAGAGCAAAGATAAAATTGAAGAAGACAAGAAAGCAATTGAGGACTTACTAAAAACAATAGGAAAAGAAAATGTTAAACCGATACATTTAAGGAGATTCAAATCAAAAAACGCTGCCAAACCAGGCCCGATTCTACTCGAGTTATCCGAAAGCGAAAGAAATCCTCTCTTACTCGCGTCAAAAAAGCTAAGAGAAAAGCAAGATTTTAAAGAAGTCTATATATGCCCAGACTTGACAGAGGCCGAGAAACTACAGGACTTTGAGTTGAGGAAGAAACGAAACGACTTAAATTCGAAGCTTGACGCCAACTCGCCCTTTCGATATGCGATTCGTGGAAACGAGATTGTGCGATTTAAAAAACAACTATAGAGAAAAAAAAATGAAAGCGAAAAAAAGCGAAAATTGATCGTATTTATCCTGTATATATTTGAACGCCACTTCACTAAACAACAAGTTTGAGGAATTTAAAGTATTGTGTCACCTGAATGAACCAAACATAATCGGAGTAACGGAAACATGGTTTAGTGAAACTTCAATTACGTGTGTGGAAAATTAGGGTTAGGGTTAGGGTCAGGGTTAGTGTTTATACTTAGACATTTGGACAAAGTCCTTGTGTCTGATATGCAAGTCTGGACCAGTCAGCCTAAGGGAAGAAAGAAAACAGATACTCAAATATATGAAGAGTTATAGATTTATGCAAGGTTAGACAGATGTCTTGAGAGAATTTTTAAAGATTATAGATTGCGGAGGCATGAAAAAGTTTCTTTACTTCTAATATTAATTTATATATTTGTTATTTAAATGGTGACTTTTTAATAAATTTTACTTTCCTATTTTTATATTATTTTAAAGTTATTGAGTGCTTGTAGCATATTTAAAGTTTAATTGCTTAAATTTATATTTTATTGTTTAAAGTTATGTTTTAGTTGTTTAAAGTTATATTTTAAAAAGAAATTATACAAAAAACTTAGATTATTTATTAATGAAACCATATGGTCAAAACCAGTTTATCAGGATAGTGCAGCTAAAACCACCCCAAAACGAATAACCAAGCGATATCGTAGATGTAGGAGTATCGATTCATGGTATTAGTAGAAAGTGTACTCCCCACTATCCAAAGCACACTGATCCAATTCCAGCGAGGTACATAAGCGGAACGATCTTTTAACCAGCTTTAATCAATGCTGGGTCAGCAGTTGCTCCCTCAATCAGTTGATTTACTCGCGGCAATACCTTAGATCATTTTTTAACCAGCTTCAATCAATGCTGGGTCAGCAGTAGCTCCCTCAGTCAGTTGATCCACTCGCGGCAAAAACTATAACCAACAGTTCACACCAGGAGGAGTGCGTTTGAACAGTGGCCGAATACCACCTCAAGATCAATCACCATAGCGATAAACCAGTCATATGATGCTCCGGGCGTTGACTCGAAAGGATGAGAAAATATTACAAAAACAATTATTTTGGTTAATGAAGTTTAAATTTATATTTCATTTTTTATTGTTTAAAGTTACGTTTTAATTGTTTAAAGTTATATATTTTAAAGAAGTTATACAAAAAGTTAGATATTTTTATTATTTAACTATGACATATTAAAAGTATTTCTTCCTTCTATTATTGTTAAATTATTTATTTATTTAATTAATTATGCTATGTATAAATTTATTTTTAAAATTAGTATAGAATTACATAAATTTAATAGAAAAAAGGTGAAAAGAGAGAAATATGCTCCGCCGAACGCGGGATACGAACCCGGGTCTCCGCCGCCCTGTGTGATGTCTTAACCGAATGAGCTAAACGTTCATACTCTTATCGAAAACTTTGTAAATAATTATTCTAAAACTTAGAAGTTATTTTTTATAGAAAAAAATACTCATGTGAAAAGTGTTCCATAGACCAGGCATATGAATGGTAATTTGAGCCTTAAATTGTTCTTAATATGTATGTGTAAAAA
The DNA here is from genome assembly GCF_038396675.1 of Hydra vulgaris. Taxonomy (NCBI): domain Eukaryota; kingdom Metazoa; phylum Cnidaria; class Hydrozoa; order Anthoathecata; family Hydridae; genus Hydra; species Hydra vulgaris. The sequence goes on along the minus strand of NC_088921.1, from coordinate 10,939 downwards.
ATAGGTGTCAACATGCGCAGTGGAATGCTAATGTGACAAATTTCTTAAGGAAAAGAGGCATGTGTCATGGCGCGTACATGTATCTACTGCTTAAAAATAGGTGCAGGCCCTGTGGGTCATACATGCTAAAATTAATTAGAAAATAGGGGTAGGCGCAGTGGAGTTGCGCATACAACGACTGACTTAAATAAGGATTGGCGCAATGGAGTGCGCATACATCGACTGACTTAAATAGGGATAGGCGCAGCGGAGTGTTGCTTCATCGACTGACTAAAATAGGGACAGGCGCAGTGGAGTTAACTCGCAAGTGCAAAGGGTTTTTGGTGAGGGCAAGCAGTCCAAACAATTAATTTATTATTCTAAGATTTAGAAAAAGCCTTCTGCTTTGCCTCAGTATAAAAACGTTTCAAAGCGCTTAATGAGAATTAGTTCTTATTCTACTCTGAAAAATAAACAATTAGAGCCTGGGATAGGGATTGCGCGTGCGTGCGTGCATGAGAAATATAAGCGCGAGATGTCTTACTTAGAAAATTACTATATTAGTCTTAACATTTAATAATAAAATTAATTGTTCTTATCTACTCTAAAATTTAATTATTATCTTCATGTTATAATTTTTTATAATCAATTTTATAAAAACTTAGTTAATAGAAAATTTATTGGACATAAACAAAACATTAATGCACACTAACAACACAACATAATGGGATCACATATAAAAACAGTATAAAATAATGGATAGACAAAAATGTAGTAATCAAAAGCACAGTACAAAAACAACATATAAAGCCCAAAATCAGGACAATTGAACAATTGAATTATTCTGCAAAAAATATAAGAACAACGCGCATAAACGACTCAAAAAAGATTCGCATAAAAAATACACTAGTGTTTGAGAAAAAAGCAAACGAATTAGGTAGTGTAAATACCAGATTCTCATCAGGAAATGGTTATGGTATTGACCCTTTTGAGGGGGTCTCTACCCTGGTATTATGACGTTTCGAATGTTTAATTCACCAAATTCTAAAAACTCCCGTCGGAGTCTTATCCTCGAAAGCAGTATAAAAAACCCATTCCGACGTCAAGCCTCGCTTATGTAGCAACACTAAAAGGACACACTACTCGGAGCCAAACTCCTTCAAATTAAACCCATAAATGTTCTTTTATAATTATTGCATGCACAAATGTGGTATTTATTAAACGAAGAATACTGTGTGTTGATCTAGATTCTTCTGGCATATAAAGGATGTTTTGTATTTCAAGTTAGTAAAAATTTAAAAACAAAGTGACCAACCTTGTAATGTTCTAGGAACAGTTAGTAACTATTAATCAACTTTTTCAATAGTTGGCAGCATTTTTTGCTTCAATGCTATTAAAAGAGCTTTCAATTATATTTTCTACAATTTTTTTTATCTTTTTTTTCTACTAAATATGGCAATTCATTAAATATATTTTTAATATGGTTTGAAATATCATGCATTGGTTCATTATTTAAAATTTTATAGTGTAAAAGATTTAGTTGTGTTAAAGAAAAACCTGGTTTTTTAAAAAGAAGGGCAGGCAATCCTTGCACTCCATGCATTTCATTTGCCAATAGCTCCTTTAATTTTTTGACAGACGTATTTAATGGAAATTGAATATTTCTTTCATAAAGCTCTCGTTCAATCTGATTTTTTTTTAGACATGAATATAATTTTGTTTTTCCTTGGTTTACTGCCAGCTGTGAGGTGTTACTTGCATTTATATGGTCTATACGATTTTTTAAGGAAGTGTATGGGAAGCTTAGTGATATAGATATATTATTAGAATAATCTGCATGCATGTTGCATGCCCAACAAAAATAATTACCACCCTTCTGATGACCAGCTTCCAGTTGTGCTGCTGGATTGTCACCTTTGAATATTCGTGCAACATCTAAAATAGGTGTTCCCTTGAATTCTAAGGGATCGCTCAATTGCAAAATGTCATTAATCCTGTCATCGCTATACAAAAGTTGCTCGTCATTGGAAGGACATCTACCAAGTATGTATAAATAAGGCTTTTCGACCTCTGATTGAACATTTATATTCTCTCCATACTTTTGTTTATATTCAAAGCTACTTAAAAATATGGCTGTATCATACATTACGCTAACAGTAACAAGAAAGTGAGTGGATTAGATATACTGGAGCAATCATACCAAAACATTAAATTCCTTGTTTTTTCATAAGTTTTAAGTATATTTATCAGGTCTTTTTTAGTTAGGGTGTCATATTCATCTTTATATTCCTGAATTCAAGAGCATCAACAATTTGCCTTTGAGAAAGTGCTTCTAGTTCATTATCGTTTTGAACTTGCATAAAAATCTCATGGTCTTTGAACATATTTAGTCTTATATCTTTTAAGGAAATTTTTCTGCCTTCAATATGAACCTCTTTTTTTGTAATTGTTTGATTTTCAGATGATATAAATACTTTTTCATATCTTTGGGGTACAATCTTTTCCCCTGAATTATATGTTCCATCGTCTATTTTTTTTTGAGTTGCTGCTTTATTTTTTTATTAGTTGGTTCGCATGGCAAAGATATATCTCTGATGTATGGCATGTTTAACCTATAAATGAGTTTAAACATGAATGATTAATAAAATTTGAAAAGTTTAACTTATTAATGATAAGTGAAGGTAAGGTAATAAATATCTCCGTTTTTTTCTTCTATACTGTATATTATTAATATTAGTGCCATCAGGGTATGTATTGTCTGACATTTTTCTTTTTAGATTTAGTCTTTTTAGATCACAGTTCATAGATTCTAAAAGTCTTTTCAGTACTTGGCCTCTGTTTGCGGGTGTAATACCTAAAAATTATTTCGTTTAAAATTCTTGTTTTTTATTGGTACTTATTACTGTTAAAATGGTAAAACTAGTTTATTAGCATAATACATTTATTATTGGTTTATTATTTTTGTAAATATACTATATCGCAGACATTTAAAACCATTACCTTTTTTGTTTGTCACAGAAAATTTACGTGCTAGTTCAGAAAAGTTTATTTTAAAACCATAAGGGTAGGATGAAATTACATCCAAACACTCAACTTGTTTCCAGGAATATTTCTCAACAGAACCGACAGGGTTTTTTGCTTTTTTCTCTCCCTAAATTAGTGGTAGAAAAAAAAAAACTTTGTATAAGCCTCACTATATGCACCTTTCAATCCTTAATCCTTCTCTGTAGTATGCTAGAAGGTATATAACATAACTACATAAGGAATGGCTAGTACTTCTCTGTACTTAGAACACATTTGTCATATGGATTGTTAAACGAGCTCTGTGAGTGTTTCCACATCTCGTAGGTTCCTTCTAGATGTGAATAGAGTTTTAAAGTATGTGTGTATGAATATATGTATATATATATATATATATATATATATATATATATATATATATATATATATATATATATATATATATATATATATATATATATATATATATATATATATATATATTGAAATATACAACTTGAAATAATAATACCAAGGCCATCTGTTGCATTTAATTAATACACATTAATTAAATGTCCAAATTATAAAAAATTCATACAACATTTATAATTAATGATCATTTGAGCTGGTAAGAACTATAATGGTGTAAGTTAAATTTTCCTCTATTTGATATTTATTAGGTTTTATTAGATTCTTTATTTGGTTTATGTAGAAAAATCCCTACATACTACTTCACCCAGGGATCACTGGATGAACTAATGACTTATGCCAGTCCTAAATTTAACATAATGACGCATTGTAATTATAAATATTGACTTAATTCAAATCTGTTTTGATGTTATACTATTCTTTTTTTAACCAACTCATTTGCTTGTACTTGACTTACATTTTTTATAGCTGATAGTTTTAATATTCTTCTTTTTTTCGCATTTTTTGTGTTTCAAAACTATGGGTTAGGCGGAGCTTATCTCTATTGCTTAATGATACAAGAACACCAAATGCCGTAAAAAAGTTAATTTTTTATTATACTTTGTGTTATATACATATATTACACATGTAAAACAAAGTGAGAGAGAGTACATTCTCTCTCTCTCTCTCTCTCTCTCTCTGGTGCAGCAAGCACATACACACTTGTGTAGTATATACAGTATGTACAAACAATATTTATTATGTATAGATCTAAATACTCAGGTGTTTATGAATACTTATCTGCTGAGCTTTCGTATATAAATACCTATCTGTTGAGGTTTCTTTTCATTGATTTTCAATACCATTTTTTATTTTATTTGCATCATATCTGTGTTTTTTATTTTGTGGATTAGGTATATTGATTTTCATAGCCTTTGTGAATGTGGTGGAAAATGTTTTATTAAAATCCTGCTCTAGTTTGTTCAGTGCTTTATGAGTTGCGATTGAAAGTTTTTTCTGCCTATACATTGGTCTTTTTTCTTCTTTATATTTGAACCTTTTACATTTGGCAGGAAATATTTCTAACACTAATTTTAATCTTTTGTTAGCTATTCATCCTTGACAGTTAAAAAGGCTATGAAGCATTTTTGAGCTTCCTAAATTATTAAATCTTTCTTTGGAAAAGGTAAGCAAAATATTTTTCAAAGACAATTTTGACCTGGTCTTCCCTAAGTTTTTTAAATGTTTAACAATAACCCGGCCTTTTCTTTTTATTTGTTCATAGCTAAAGTGAAATGTAGGATTTTTTTCAATATAAATTTTGTATTGATGATTTAGCACTCTTGATCTAAAAACTTTATAATTTTCATTTACTAAATGTTTGATTCTATGTTTTTCAGTTAAAGCTATATATACTGCAACTTTAGAGAAACCGCAAGTTAAAAGATCAGCAATTGACAGCTCTGACATAACAAAAAATTGAGTTAATTTTATTATAAATCTGTTGCTTACTTGTATTCTAAATTTGGTTAAGTAAATTTATATTCTGCCCGCTATTTTACATGTTTACATTAATCTATGGTAATTTAAAGACCGGAATTTTAGTAAAATAGTTTTATGGCATTATAAAATAGGGGTGGCTCATATCACAGTAATGTTTAAATTTTGAGCTTAGACTTTTAAATAAACATTAAGAGGTTTAACTTTAAAGTCTAACTGGTCGTATGTCAATTTGTGTGTTCTTCACACTCAAATTAATAAAAACTTTCATATAAAATGGAAAAAACAGATTTTAAACTTGAAATAACTAATTTTTTTCGACCTTTAATATGTTTGCAGACATATGACTGGTTAGAAATTAAACATATAACTTAAAACTTGTTTGAAAAAGTTGTTTTCTAAATTTAATGTTTTATTTTCATTGAGCGCAGCACCATTTTATACCAAAATATGGTTCATCAACCATAAAGAAAAATTTTATATCTAAACTTTAGTAATTTAAAAAAAAGTTAACTTTGTTTGATTTTAGACAAATTAAAGCGCTCGGGGAAAAAAAAAAAATTAAAAAAAATAAATTATTTGGGCTAAAAAAAATGCAGTCAAACATAACCTTTTTATAAAAACGCAAAATTCGTGTATTTTCCAGAACATGCATTAACGGCGTTGAGTCCTAAAAACTCCCGTCGGAGTCTTATCATCGAAATCAGTATAAAAAACCCATTCCGACGTCAAGCCTCGCTCATGTTGCAACACTAAAAGGACACACTACTCGGAGCCAAACTCCTTAAAATTAAACCCATTAAAATGTAAACACTAATATACTTTTAAGAAACAAAAAAGCAACGCAGAAAAAATTAGCGCAAGAATAATGCTTATAAAAACTAATACAAATAATCACAAAACACAAACTAAAAAGGATAGCAAGCCCATGATACCATGGAAACAAAAACTCTACATTAGAAGGTGTTTCCAATACGTATTCTGTGTATGGAAATAATACTTGTTTAAAACACACTTATCCACAAGGAGGTATGTTAAACTTGTATTGTATT
>NC_088920.1:73975000-74107500 GCF_038396675.1 Hydra vulgaris | reverse complement strand
TATTTGTTTTAAAGCACATGAACCACGTCAAGGTTCCTTTCTAATCATATGTACGCTTTTTTTTATGCAGAACGATTGAAAGCATATGACAGAAAAATACACATTCTCTATTCCATTAATAATATAGAACATAAAAAAAACAGGGAGTGTAATAAAAATGGACTCTAAAAAAAAATATAAAAAAGTAAGCATAAACTTTTAAACATACTAAAAGTTAAAAAAGAAAGTTTTGGAAATAATAATAAACTTTAGATGGCAATCTTCTAGCAAGATCACTATGCAAGGTTTGCAAACAATCTATATTGAATGTGATCTCTCTTATGTGACAGTTTAGGGCTCATTTTGACTAGAGAATTTTAATCCAAGCAAACTCAGATGTTTGCTGCTAATTGATAAATGAACACACTCTTGTTGAGTTCTCGTTTATGTTCTTTTTGATTACCTTTTACTACTCACCACGAATGGAAACTATAAATCTAATTCTTTGCTTATATTTAAAAAAATGTATGCACAACCTATTTCTTATCCACTTGTGTATGGATAATTGTTGTCTTTATTAGACTGGTTCTTCTAATAATGCCCTTTATCATTCAGACTTATTTGAAAAACGCATTGAAGATGTAGTTGGACCAAACCAAGCTCCTAATCTTTAGCCTTAAAAGCCTCGAAGACGTTAAGTCTATTACTTTTTTCTACAAATACTATCATGTTTGATGCTTAGGAGAGCTACTATCTCTTGCTCAATCAAAAAAAACTTGAGACCACCTAACTCATCATTTTGCAAAGTCGCATCCTTTTACTGTAACTGTTCTTTCACTGCTCTAACACAAACATAAGACACAAAAAAAATGCATGAAGCATTCACTTGAAAACGAATAAAATTATGGAAAACAAAATTTAAATATAAAAAATATAATATGAAAAAAAATTTATTTTTACTTTTTTGTCCATTATTACACACAGGTGTGTAATAATTTTATGAAATGGTAAAATTGCAACGACTCTAAAACAGCGTAAAGTAATATTTGAAAATGAAAATGTGCAAGTTACTTCCGTAAATGTTGCTCCATCAGGAAATAGAGCTCCATATATAGCATTATATCTAATAAGTGTATTACAAATGGATATATTATAGTGGACTAACTTGAAAGTCACTAAAATAACAGAGCACCAGAAGTTTAAGCAGAACACAAACAAACATAAAGTAACTAAAAGCCGAGTCAACACCACGTCATAAGTATAAACAGAATACAAACATACATATAGTAACTTATGAATGAGTTAATATTGCGCCAAAGGTTTAAACAGAACACAAACAAACATATAGTAACTTACGGCTGAGTCAACACTGCGCCAGAGTTTTAAATAGAACACAAACAAGCATATAGCAACTTACGGGTGAGTTAACACCGCGCCAGAGGTTTAAACAGAACATCAACATTCATACAGTAACTTTCTAGTGAGTCAACATTTAGCCAGAGGTTCAAACAGAACACAAACAAACATACAGTAACTTACGGGTGAACGCAAATAAACATACAATAATCTTTGGGTCAGCCAACAGCGCCAGAGGTTTAAATAGAACACAAACATACATAAAGTAACTTACCAATGAACTTGACATTACTTTATATACTTGGTTTTTCTTCATTTTTTTTTATAGCTCCTCCAATAATTAATAAATGTGAGCTGTGGGGCAGTTACAAGGTAAAGCTGACCTAAATTAGAATTTATAAAAAGCATTCAGAAATTTTTCTTTGTTTGTTTCAAGTCTATTAATAAATCTACAAACTCAGTTAAGCATATATTGTTAAGACAACTTGCAGCTTCTTTCCAAGCTTATATTTAAATTCCGGTGTCATTCTATTATTAACAAAACATTTAGGGGGTTGCCACAAATATTTTCATAAATAAGCATTTTAAAAACCAATCTATAATATGTGAAAAAACATATTATACAAAAATATAAGGTAGTTGGTAGCTGCCTTTAACAATATATATTTAAAAATAGGAAAAGCATATTTTAAGTAATGAAAGTCAATTTGGTTCAATTTTTCTTTTATTTAAAACAACTAATTTCTACAGTTGATTCTAAAACTTTATTTTCTAATAATGGTATCCTAACCTCTGATTAAATAATGGTATCATAACCTCTGGTTAAATGACAAAAAGAAAATAATGCTGTGTAAACAGTTTATAACCTACTGAATAAGTACAGATTTATCAAATTTTGCATTCTCGATAAGGTTTGTTTCTCCGTTTAATAAATTTTTTTTTGAGATAAGAACGAATGAAAATTGTTAAGCATTTGAACTGATTTTTGGTTTATGACTAAATTTTTATTCACGTTAGTGAACACAATTCTTTTATTTTACACAAGCTAAACAAATCCATGACTTTTCAGCATTTATTTTATTGAATATCTCATCAGATATATTTTCACATTTTTTATGGTACCATTCGCTGCACATATCACATTGTACCATACGAAGATTGGTATTTTTTGCATGATACCATACCCAATTTGAACGGCATTAGCAAGAAATTTCTAAAGTGATTAATTTTTCTTCATTAAAACATGACTTTGATTGGCTAACTGGAAAGGCAGAAAAATGTCTTTTTTTAATGCATTCAATAAAATGTTTTCTAATTTTGTTTTTGTCTAGAGATAAAGCTCCAATATCAAATTTGTGAAGTATGTTTAATGCATTAGCAATTGCAAAAAAGTCACAATCCACACCATTAGTTATTTGTTGACATTTGCGTTGATGGATGGTTCAGATTTTTCCTTTTGTTTTATATATATTGATCCTTCACTTGGCCAAGGAAAAGACTGTCGTAGTAGAAAATTGTGTCCGCTGGACAATTCACATTAGAAATGGTAATTTAATGATATTCTCCAGTATATAATACTTGAATAAAATCATTTTCCTAACGAAGCCTATATTTTTCACCTAAAACTGTATCTTGAAACCCAGATTTCATATAAAACTGATTCAAAACAATTCTTTGGGCAGCATTGATACTTACATTTGTCAGCATATCATTGTTCTCAATAGCATCAATTTCAGTTTGTGGTAACTCAGGCAGGTTGTTGTCAAACATAATCCATTCAATAATTTCTTCTGTATTATCTTGCTGAAGAATTATATTTTCACTTGCATCTATATGTACAGACTTAACTAAGACTTTATGATTTTTATTTGATTCAATTTTTAAACTGCTTGAGGCCCTCAACTTTTCTGCACTAGCTCCATGCCTCCCCGAATATAATGCAACCTTCTTTCTTAAGGGAATGCTTAATGCTTGTAACTGACGCTTTTTTTTTTGAACAGGCTGCAAATGAATACCTTGTTCATTTGGAATCCATTCTTCAAATAATTTTTTAACTTTTTTCAGAATATCAATTCCATTATCTAATTTCTCTTTATTTTCAATAATGTATGATTTATTAATTAACTGCTTAGCTTGTTCTCAAAATAAGGATGCCTAAGTGTTTAACCACGTTTTTTGTTTGGGAAGTGATTCAAATGTTTTTATGCTACAGTATACTTCTCTGTCTTCTGCTTTGTTGTTTGTAATAAACTGTTCATTTTGAGGCAATAATGGTTTTCTTCCAAAGAAATTTCTTTATCCAAGTTCAAAAACGGTGAGTAAATATATAACTGAGATAAATTGTACCGAGACCATGAAGGAAATTTATTAAAAACTGTAAACAAATGCTTGCAAAGATACCCAGTTCTTTTCCAATCTTGGCAAGTGCAATTTGGCGTAGTGACTGAATCACCAAAGCTAATGTGATGGAACTCAGCAGAGTTTGCAAAAGATGAACATGTAAACTTTCCAGTCTCTTTAACAGAAACTCGAGACAGATCAATATGTGAAGCTAGAGACATCTTTTGCAAGCAATGTTTAACAAAGTGTCTTGGTCTATGATGCAAAAATGTGGGAAGGTACGAACTACACTGGCGGAAATTTCCACTATGTCTTGTATTAATGTCACAATATCTAATGGAAAACGGTATGCTTTAATATGTTGTGTCAAAAAATAGTGTAGCACCAGTGTTTCTTACTTTTCACAATCAGTGAAAAATATTTGAAATTTGTTCACTTTTTAAAATTTGTTAATGGTAGTTTGCCTGAATCAAAACTTAAAATTACTTAAAAAATATTGAACAAATTTTTTTTATGTCATAAAATCCTTTAAAAATCTCCCTTTTAAATATTTTGTGCTCTCTAGAGTAGACTCTTTATCAAAATGTATATTAAGTTATAATTTAAGTTATGTTGTATTATTTCAAACTTTTTTAACTTTATAAGAAAATAATGAAGACTAAAATAAATAAAGAACACTTTTGCATGTTTTGATAAAGAACCTTTGCATAATTTTGATAAAACTATTGTAAATGTCGTTTTTTTTAAATAGCCTATACTATTACTCAATATTCTCTTCTATTAAGAAGAAAAATAAAATACTAAGTACCTATTATATAAATCTGGAAAGTAGTCTTCAATAAGAATAGTAAGCATGGTTGATAAACAAGAGTTATTATGATTTTTCAGGTATAAATGTTTGAAGGTTTCATTTTGCCGTTCAACTCCATTGTTAGTATTAATACTGACCATTAATCTGTCTTTACAATACAAGTATGCCCACCTCTATTAATAAAATAGTACAGAACAATGTATGGATTTAGTGTAGAATTAAAAAAATTTTTTTAAATAAAATAAAACCTCAATATGTGGTAACCATTGCTTTTCAAGTCAATTAAACATAGTTTTCATGGTTTGGATTTAAACAATGTTCACATTTTTTTAAGTTTTCAATGGCTTTTGCTAAATCAATATTTACTTATTAATAATAATTTATTATTTTCTATATTAAATAAAACTAACATAATTTAAAAGAAATAAAACCTTAAAACCGGGAAACTTTAAAACTTCTTTGATCTTTATTTGTGAACTACAGTTAAATTTCTTTGTGTCCTGGATCATTTCACAGCTTTTAAACTAACTGTGATCAGATACCAATTAGTATTGTCATAAACATGTAGTGTATTTGTATATTATAAATAATTGAATTATTAAAGTTCTTATTGGGTTCTTATCAAGACATGAAAAATGGTAGTATCAGCACGGTACTACCACGTCCTTGGTAGTACCGCGCTCAACTTGTTTCAAGTTCATTTTTATTTATTTATTATGCAATAGATTTCATTTTTGTTTTCGTCGATTTACAAAATTGATTATTTATAGTAATATAAGCATATTTAATCCTTGTTTAGACCTAACCCGAGCCCTGACCTTGATACTGACCCTAACCAAACCTCAGTCGATGTAGCAGCGTTCCCTTGCGAGTCAGGCTATATGATAGTCATTATATGTACTTTATGCCCTCTATAAAAGGTGCTTACGATGACATTTTTTTTTTTTTTAAAAAAAACGTTGCTTATGGGGAAAAAAAAATAACTGGTACGCAAAGGTGTTCGGGGTACACAGGAACTCACTCAAGGTGCTTACATGGACATTTTTTTTTAAAAAAAAAAAAAAACGTTGCTTATGGGGACAAAAAAAATAACTGGTACACAAAGGTGTTCAGGGTACACAGGAACTCTTGATAACGCTAATGTCCCCGTAAGTATTCTTTCTTTGTAAAATCTGCTCCTGTAAGTGATAATATAGGTATTGCAGTGAATCTTGACACAAGTTTTTTCACAAACTTTATAGCACGAACCTTGACGTTTTGGATTTATAGAGTTGAATGAGGGTTATAACCAAAAGCAGCCTCCTCATCTGTAGTGGCCTTCTCGGCCTTGAGGAGGTGAATTAAGGAAAAAAAAAAAAAATCTCGTCAATTGAACAAAAAAGTTGTGGGGCATTTTTTTTTCTTATACTTGTTGGATCACTATGGAAAATTTAAAATCAAAAGTAATAATGGTTCAAAAGTTATTCTAAAGTCAATATGACACCAAAACTAAGTAAATTAGTTAAAACCCACAGTCTTTAAAACAGCCGAGTCTGTACAATCGCGACTGAATTAAATAAAAATATTTTGGTATTTTATTAGTTGGTAAGTTGATATGAAAAATTTTAAGTCATTCAAAAGTCAATATGATCCAAAAATACTCTCTTTTTCGGTGCCACAACACTGCAAATTTTCCATACTTAAGCCCTATACCTTTTGTCAAAAAATCATCAATTTTTGCACTACAAAAAATTGAATAACATTGGATCTGCTTAACTTCAAAGGCCGAATGACCCTCATTTTTGAAGTCAAGTCAAGCTCTATACAATGTTATAAATTATATATGCTTTTTTGAATTATAAAAAAATTGTCTGGAATGGCTACCTTCTGTCATATCAATATTGACTGATAGGAATAGTCATATTACCTTTTATCATGGAGCCAAGACATAATTATTGTATATCGCTTATTTATTTTGCAGAAAAAAGAAGTCAGTATTATTGAATTTCTTCCAAAAAATTCACATACATTCACATCTTTTGACGCATTACAAATTTTAAAAGTGCATGATATAATCAAAATTGAAAATTGTTTATTTCTTCACAGCTGCCTAAACAAAAAGTTACCTCCTATATTTAATAAATGGTTTTCTCTACGCAATGCAATTAACTGTCAATTTACAAGAAATTCTTGTAGAGGTGCACTGAGTGTGCAAACATGTAATAAAATATCCTACGGTAAACATATCTGTATATACTCTGCATTAATGGATTGAAATCGATTTCAACATAAATTCAAATCAATCCTTTTAACAACATTAAACAATATATTCTCAAAACTAAAATAAAATACTACTTGTTACATTAAGATAAATAAAAATAACAGTTGTATCACTGGTGATAAAAGATATCTCACTATAGAAGATATATAAAATATAAATATGAATGTTGACTAATAGCAACCTTCTGTGTGTGTATTGTTTATTTTATTTGGATTGTTTTTGTTTTGTTTTGTTCATGGTTGCTCTCCTCGATTTAGTCTAGCTCTATGAGAGTGAACCATGCAGAATGTAGACTGTACATATATTTTGCAACATATAACATTCTTATATAAATCATCTATATTTCTGGTAAATATGTTGCTTTTTGTTGTTGTTGTTTTTTTGTTGTTGTTGGTACATTGGGGTAGACACTTTATGATGCAGTGTCACACTGTAGATTTACACACTAAGTGTGTAAGTTTACACATGCTGGGAGTACATCTATGTATTGCAATATATAGATGTACTCTCAGCATGTTTAGATTTACACACTGCACCATGCAATGCATTATACTTTTGAATCGCATAGATACTTAAGTATATAAGTTTGAATCGTATAGAGACTTAGGATAGTTTGTAAAACCCTTAGCGCTATACAGTGCTCTCAAATTATAAGGTGCACAAACAAATACGTAATAAGTAACAAACCAACTTTAAAAACTGCACTAAACAAATGATTTAATAAAGTATTTAAAAAAATGTTAAATAGTTATACAAAATAGGCTGAAAACGAATAATATATCAGCAACTAAACATATTTTTTTCTCCAATGAAACAGGCAATTTTTTTTTCAAATATTTTTATTACCTCTTTAACTTATTTTGAAAAGATTATGTTTATGATATGAGCTACGTACAAATTAATTATGTGCACACTCAGTAAATATCAAATCAGCAAAATACCAGAAACAGAATAATAATTAAACAAAAATAACTGTTTAAGTAAAAAAGCTAAAGGGGACAAATACATATCTCCAATTTTACTAATTATTGAAAAGATGAGTAGAGTAGTTTTTTTATTGAATGAATGTATTTAGTTTCTTAGATTTCTATATTATATTTTTTTAAAATTTACCAGTCATTAAGGCTAAAATTACCAGTAACAAAGTTATACATTTTCAGTATGATTTACCTGTAAACCAGTTAACTGGTATTGCAATTCCTAGTAATGGAGAAAAAACACATAGAATAAAAAAATTCTGAAAGTATTTGATTTTTCTTTATTTTAGTTTTTTTTTATGAACTTGCACGTTTTCAGCTTTTTAATAGAATATGCTGGGTGTTCTATTTAAAAAAATTACTTAACTATGTATTTTTTAATTTTTGTTTTGTTTACTTTTTTTACATTATTAATTTATGCTTCTCATAGTTTTGTCGTTGGTGATCAAGCACATAGATGATTAAACACATGTTTTTCTTGTATTTATTAATCTGACTTAAATGTTTTTTTATCTAATATTTGTTTGGTTAAGTTAGAATTTAGCTTGAAATATTTTTCCTTTTTCTATTCAATTAATTAAACCAACATCACAAACAAAAGAAATAATACGATCCCTAATTCACTTTCTATTTGTCAGATCAGGTCACCCTGCTACTAATAACATGTAAACCAGTACAACCTGCTTTATATTAACGTCAGGAGGGGCATGCAGTTGTAAAAAATTGTTTCAAATAATCCATAATGGCATTTAAATGTTGCTGTAGAGAACCATTGGAACCACACAAGTTTGGAAATGTCGATGTAAAACTTAAGGAAAAAATTCACTTTATATGTTTGGGGAATTAGTTTGTAGGGAGGTGCCTAATGTTTTTTTTATGTTGGCAAAGGTTTACTTGTATTATTAATATGAATAAACAGAATATCATAAATGTTAAGATTTTAGTTTTTATTATTTTAAAATATAAGTTATTTTTTTGGTCTTTATGTTGTATTTTTTTTGGCATAAAAACCTAACCTGCTTTGCTTCTGTACAACATTCAAATTTCCATAACCTTATGCTGTATTAGTATTCTTAGGAATACTAACACAAATTACTTTTATTTGGATATTTATAAAGTTTTTTGAAAAAATTTATTAGCATTTATTTATGATTTTTAGATATCAATTATAATGATGATCGTCATCATTATTCAAGCGTCCTTGTTTTTCATAATGCCATTCCTCTAATATCTAAAGGCCTTAAAGACCGCCATTTAGTAATCTGTCGAAAGCTTGAGGTCAACAAATTTTATCCACAAATCCATTTTCTTTACTAAAATTCTTACTTGAACTTGCCTAATAATAAATATTGCACCTATTGTCCTCTTCTCTGGCCTAAAAAACAAACAACATTTTACTGATACAGTAGCGTGCAAAAGTTTAGAAACAACAACTTTTTTTCAATTTTTACTGCATAACTTTGCACAAACTTTCATAAATAAGCTGAAATTTGTACCAAATGTGCTCTATATTATTTCAATTTAAAATACAAGCCGCAAAAGTTGTAAAATGGAACGGTTATTTAACATTTAATTCTTTTCTTCGAAAAAGCTTCGGTGCAAAAGTTTAGAAACAACCGAATTTGAATAATATTTATTTCAAAAAAGCTGAAACTTTCACTAAAATTCACAAAATAGCAATTTTTTTTAACAATAAAATAGTTTTAATAAAACACTTAGTATTTGGTGGCATATCCATTTGTCTTTAAACCAGCATCACATCGACGAGGCATTGAATCTACTTATTTAATGAGTACATCCTGAGGAATATTATACCAACATTCTTTAATCAATGCAACTAAATGGTCTTTGTTAGTTGTTTTTCTACCTACTAATTGCCGGTCGATGTACTTCCAAAGATGCTTAATAGGATTGAGATCTGGGCTCTGTAAAGCCCATTTAAGAGCTTTGATTTTTTGTGATTTAAATTATTCTTTAACAGATCTGGCAAAATGCTTTGAATTATTATGTTGTTGTAAGATCCATTTCAAGTCATTTTATGCTTTGCATTTGGCAGCATAACATTCTTTATGATGGCTAAATAAACTCTCTGATTTATGATGCTCTTTCTCTTCTAGACAAGGTCCAAAAACGCAATGTAAACGTAGTTGAAACCGCTCTATCTACTAAGCTTGAGCCTCTTTCCCATCGTATTAAAGTTGCATACCTTTCTCTTTTCTACAAATACTATCATGGTTGCTACTCAGATGAGTTATCATGCCTAATTCCATTAGCTAAAATTCATTCTTGCTTGACTCGTAAAACTTTTATTCGTCTAGTTTTTCATTGAAAATAAATAATATCTATAGAGAAGAGGGCATAAGGACTCAATTTTATTATATAAGAAACTGAAATGTTGAAGAAACCTTGTTGGGAAACGTATTTTTTCCATGAAACCTTTGAGTTGGTCAGGTTAAAAAATCACTTGTTTGCATAAAATGTAAAAACCAATAACCTAATATTGTGAAACATCTGAACATGAGCTCCCAAGATAACACTTTTAAATAATGAAAAATATCTAACTCTATAGTTGAAAATAAGTTTATAATAGTAATTGACTCCTAATATTAGGAGTCTTGATTAGTTTTTTAAAGCTTTTAGAATCATAAACTGTAACATTTGAATAACAAAAAGAAAACTCCTACGGTATGTAGTAAAAAACATTAACTTGCTTTAGTTTAGAGATAATTTATGAAGAGAGCAGTGCATATAATATCAAACAGCAGAAATAACAATATCAACATTAACTTTTGGAGTTCCTCATGGCATGACCATGGGGTAGTATTTTTACTTTATTTAAATTTCTTGGAAATGAAACGTTTTAATCTTTTTTGTTGATGACTAATTTTTAATCTTATAAAATATGGATAAAGACCTGGGTTTACAGTAAAATTTTATTTTCGAAAATTGGCATTAACTTTTTATATACCATATTTATAAAAAATAACTATGGGGTTTTTTTTATATATTATAAAATTTATATACTATTTAAATATTATAAGAAAAACAACTTATGTTTAGCATAGATAATTTTTATAAAGAGCTACCTTCTGTAAGAATCAGAGCTCAATAGTAACTCTTCACAACTGTTATTAATTTATTATGATTTTGCTATTCATACTAGAAAGTAAATTCAGAAATAATTATCACAAAACATTTATACATTCTCTAAATATTAGACCTCAACTGTTTGAAATAGTGACTTAAGAATACTTACCCAGTAATGTTAAACACATTTTCAAATTTGAAATTAGAATAGCAGAACCAATTTTGCTTAGTTATTTCTTTTTGATATTTTATATTAGCTAATTAAGACTTAATAGGCGATAAAATGTGTATGGCAGACATATGGCTTGTCTAAATATCATGATTCAAAAGTACGCAAAAAATTTCTTTCTTAATTTTCATCAAAAAAAAAAAAGACTTTGTTAGCCTATAACTATTATTTTTTATTTATTGATCTTCATTTTTTCAGCTATCTTAAAATATAAAAATACCCATTGGATAGAAAAGGCTGTTACTAAATTAGGTTGTGTTGTCGAAGTGAGGTTGAAGATGTATCTGTTTTGCGTAATTAATGTAATTAATTTTATATTTTAAGTTATTTTACCAAATTAAGATTTATAATTAAAAAAAATTATAGACTACTAAAGTCTTTGGATAAAAATAAATATTAGAAGAAAAGAAAAATCAGTTTTCGAGTACTTTGAAGCATGCTATTTAGACAAGCCTTATGTCTCCCATATATGTTTTTTTTCGTTTATTAAGTCTCAAATAGCTGATATAAAATAATAAAAGGAAATAACTATGCAAAATGGTTGCTTTCTTTTACCTAATTTTCAAACCTGAAGTTAGTTACTACTGAGCTCTGCTTGATTTTCACAGAGCAGCTCTTCTTACAAGAAAGCCCTTAATCAAGTTTGAAATTATATATTTTAAATATATGTGGGTAATTTTTATGGCATTAAAATACACCTCTGGTATTTTTTTATAAATATAGTAGCTGAAAGATCAATACCCATTTTAAAAACTAAACTTTTACTGTAAACCCAGGGCTCACAGTATTACGAGGTCACACAGATGGCGCTAATTGTCTAGAACACCGTTTTTGAGTTAGATTTTGAGACTTGATTATTTATTTATTTTTTCTAAAAATTTAGTCAAACTTCAGTATCTTGAGAACCAATAAGAATATAATGAAAAATTTTTGGAATATTGCTTCTAGTATGAATAATAACAACATGTTAAAAAACTAAAATTTTGAAGAAGGTCACAGTTAAGGCTCGTGCCCTCACTTTTTTCTCCAGAGTCTTTTTTCATTTTATTAACAATGAAGGAGATTTTTTTTTAAATCGAAAAGTCGTCACAAATTCTGCCCAACTAATGACAACGATAAACAAAGGATCTTTTAATGTAAAAATTTATTTAAAAATGATGGTGGCTGTTTATTGTCAACTTTCCCAAATCCCGAAAATTAAATTTTAGTTTGACGTAAAAAAATACGAAGTAAAAGTTATGATATGACAGCACACAGCCTGCTTTGAGATAAAGACCACTTTATTTAAGATATGACTTTCATAAGTTGAATACAACCATTACTATCATACTGAATTCTTGTCTAGTTATATCATATGGAGCTTATTTTCTTAGTTGAGTACCTGATGAACCAAAAAATTAAAAACCTTAGGAGTTTATTATTTACTTGACTGAAACTTAATTGAGATTTAGTGTTCAAACAAATTGGCGACAGTGTTTTAAAATTGTAACATTAACTACAATTGCTGATAATTAAGACAAAAGTTTAATTAATATTTATATGCTGTTTATAAGGTTTTTTAAAACCATCTTTCAGCATTTTATTTTGTAACTACTCTATCTCCACACGATGTTATCATTTTAAAAACTTTGATTTTGTATCCGTTAGATTACAGTGTAATTGTATTTACATCAAAATAATGTGTTATTGTACATTAGTGATATATAGTGATATATGGAATACATTAGTGATATATGGAATAAACATTTGCAAAAAATTGTACATCAGTAATATATGATGGCAATTGCACTATTAAAAAAGTTATGTTTACAAAAATAGAATACAGTAAACAGTATTTCTTTTATTTGAACTAAATTTCTGAATTTACTCAACTTTGATTAACATCATTTTTTAGAAGCTCATTAAAACATGTTAAGCATTAGGAGTTCAACTTAAAAGTTTAATTATTTGTAACAATTTTTTTTATTGTTTTATAAGTATATTAAATTTATGATACTAAGCTATTGGTTTGAATTTCCGAACATTCATTAAAACATCTTTTTTTTTTATCATAGGCGGGCTGAGCACTTGGGAGAAACAGAAAATTCCCAGCTCTTGCCTTGTGCTGCACGATAGTTGACAACGTTTGCTCCTCCCGATGACCCCTATCTTCTGAGTGATGCCCTTCTTATTTTTCCATCTCCTTGTCAAGGCCCCAGTATCATATAAAACTTTTATGATCATAAAAACGTTATGATTATTTCAAAGAATCAACATCATCATTTTTAACAAATTAGTTCCATTAATAAAAACTAACTTTTCCAAATAAACATTGATCAATATAAAACAAAATTATTAATAGACATTCGTTTTAAAATAGTTCCAGTACATAAAAACAACACTAATGATACTTTGAAATCAAATATCATATTTTCAAGCTTTGCTATTTATGTACGTAAGTTGTAAATAAATAGCTAAACCAGCTTAGCTATTTGCGTAAAATTTGAAATATTTGGGACCAAAATATATTTTGCTACCTAAACAAAATCGTTCCTATTGCGGCTCTACTACCCATCAACTTAAAAAATTGGAACGATTTCTCAAGAACTGGAACTATTTCTTCGGGAACTATTTTCTAGAAACAGGAACGATTTCTCATAAAGTAGGAGCGATCACTACCAGTACAAATCTTAATTACAAAATCTTCTTTTTAATCATTGCAAATTAAGTAGTGCAGTATTAAATAAACAAGTACAATATAAAAAAATAATCATTAAAACATATGTATACGTTTAAAATAAAATTAATAATAAGATTTGATAAATAATAAATTTCAAACATAAGAAAAAAATACCTAACACATTGAAATGTTGAGATTGTTGCTGCATAATATTTTATTTTAGTCATGGTTTAATAATTATAAAAGTGTATTTAGTATTGGTTATTGTAACTAAGTATATTTTTTTATTAATACCTTATTTTATTTTAAGGTTGTCGTTTGTATATCATTAATAATTTGCTCAGATTCAAAGAGACGATGACCTGATATTTTATTTTTATTGTTTAGCCAAAAGAAATTGATAAAAATATTTTTTTAAAGTTGCTTTCGAATCTAATTTTAAAAAGCATAAAACGTGAAAGCTTCATTGACGAAGATATTTTGATTTGGGGATGTCCATTAATAATGTGGACAAAATAGGGGAGGAGGAGGTCTGAAGCGTTTTGACAATTATTGATAGGGGAAGCTCAAGAAAAGTTGACGTTTACAATAATAGTTTTTTAAATAAACTTAGTTACTTAAAAAAAGAAAAATTAGGCAGCGTTTGTAGTCGCTTATAGCGTAGCGTTTGTATTGGGGAAAGCGGTGTAATAAAATAAAGGTAATAAAGTTATTTGATATCATCTAGATAGTATTTTATTTGGCCTTTCTTTTAATGTACTCTTTATAAAGTTTTGTGAATTAATTTAATTTAATAATAAAGACAAATAAGACAATTACTCTTGAATAAAAAGATTTTTATTTGATTGAGTCGACATAAAACCTCGTGGTCTCTTAGCGCACTGTGTAATTACTTTGCGACATTTTTCTGATGTATCTTTTCTTTTTGTAGTTTTATCCATTTTTTTTTAACAACAAGAAAAAAAGAAAAAACTTTCGATCCTCTTCATAACCAATACTGCGCAATCTTGGAATTTATTTATTAATTTTTATTTATTAATTATTGGAAATTTTCAAACTTACTTTTAATTAAATAAATTAAATGTAAGTTTGAAAATTGTTATTGAGCTCGATTATTTTCTTTTTACTTGAGTTAGTTACTATTTTCTATCTGAACACATCGTAAATATTCTGAACTTTTTTAAGAAAGGGTATACTTGAAAAACAAACGTTAAAACAGCTATAATCCAAGAGTTATACCTGTTTTTAAATCCTGTAAATTTAAGACCAATTTCAAATCTCCTTTGTTTCTCTAAAATATTAGAGCGAATTATGTATCGCCAACTCTTTGATTTTCCAAATGTATATAAAATAGTTAGCAAAGAGTTTTTAAATCTAATGAAATGGTTTAAGAAAAATCAACTTGGATACAAATAAAACAAAATAAACTTTTTTGAAAAATAGACTAAAACTATGCTAATATCTTTTGGTGCAGCTCTAATGTATTTAAGATTAAAAAAGTTCTAAGTAGACAAAAACGTGCTGTCAGAATTATTTCGAATGTAGGTCGATTCCCCCATCTTAAAGATCTATTCAAAAATAATATCTAAACGTTTTTCAACTAAACATTTATCAAATCCTTATTTTTATGTATTATCTTGAAAGAAAAATAATGTAGGAGAGACATGGGCAAGATGATCGTAACAATTTTTGTTGTTTACTAACTTATTTTTTAAGCATAAAAACTAATTTTAGGTGAACGTGTTAGATAAGTCCTTAGTGGTATTAAATATATTAGCATTTACTTTCAAATAAAAAAGATTAAAGCTAATTTTTTTTTTGCATGACCTTAACATATCTTCATCTTGACTTTGGCCTGGGGAAAGAATTTTATAGTGTATTTGTTGGAATATATATATATATTTTTATCACCTCTATTTAGGTGCCCCAAGACGTCCTTACGGTCCTCACGCCTCCTTCCTAACCGATATCGCAAAACTTGCCCGGAATCGGCAAATTTTGCCACCTCTGGCAAATACCTCTGGGATTAGTTTTAGAAACACCTCTCCGATTGATTTTAGAAACACCTCTACTCACTGACTTGTGGTGTTGTTCTATGGAACACACAAAAATTAATTTTGATTTATGGTATTTTTGAATTGACTCATTCACATATTGCCCTCTTTTTGCCATAGTCATGTAATTATTATTTATATTAGACAAAATTGTACTTATATTTTGTTACCCAAAAGCTAAAAAATTTATCTACTTTAAAATAACGACGTAAGCAGTAGCAACAGATGAGAGTTGGGGCTTTTCCCCACCCCTGCATCTATTGCTTTTTTATTTTTAGGTGCCCTAAGAAGTCCTTACTTATCACGGAGCACTGCGCAAGAGTTTTTAGCAGAAAGTTCACACCTCCTTCCTATCCAATATCGCCAAACTTGCCCAGAGGTGGGTATAATGCTGTAAGAAATTTCAAACTAGTTCTTACTAGATTTTTTTTGAACATTATTTTTTGCCGTTGAAGAAATTTTACAACCTACATAAGTGTACAAATAAAATTAATGACCAGAGCAAAAAGAAGGCATTTTTATTGCGGAAAATTTTTCCACAAAAATGGCCCGCGATTCTGAATCGAATAAGAACTCAGTTTTGAATAAGATTTAGGAGCAACAATGTTTTTTATGGAAGAACTTATTGTACACTTATGGTGTATTTTTTCAAAATAAGTTTTAAAATATTTTGGAGACAGTCCACATTTTGTTTTATACATAAACTGTAAAACCAGATGGATGTTAAGTTTGTCAATATTTAAGGCCATGTCTACGCAAAAGAGGTTCACAAAGAACTGTTTTACCTGCTCCAAATAAAATTCTAACTGCTTGTTTTTTCTTTCTATACAGTTTTCTTAACTTGGTGTGATTTGTGCTTGCCCATACGATATTGCTGTAGGTTAGATAACTATTTATAAAAAAAAAACTAAATTTTTTAAGGACCTAAAATTAAAAATGTCTTTGCTCTAAAGATTACGCCAATGCTTTTGAGATTTTTTTCAATGGAGTTTATATGTTGTTTCCATGATAGATTTTCATCTAAATTCATTCCTAAAAAATTAGATTCATATGTAAAAAAAGGTTTTCGTACATTTTGTAAACTTTGTCGTTTACAAAATGTACGAAATTTCGTACATTTTGTAAAATTAAATCTGTCTAACAAATTGCAATATTAATTTGATAAATATTTTGATAAAATTAAATTAGGAATAAAAAAATAATACACAAGTAAAATTAGTGACATGTAAGTTGTATAGAAATTTCTTGTAATGCCAAAAAAAAAATTTTGTTCCTTTTTAAATTAAAACCATTTTTTCTACCTTTTTTTTTTTTTATTATGTTATAAGTTATGTTTATAAGTTATGTTTTACTTTTTATTTTAGAAATAGAGAATTAAAATCTGTTATGAATAAATCAGTTATGATGTAATGATATAACAAAATTTCTGATACATTTTAACAATTTCATATCATGTATAAAAGTTGATAACTCAGCTGACTTCTAAGATAATTAGGTGCATCAAAGTTGTAGGAATTAAAATAAATAACTAAGAAAAAAAAATTAGAAAAATTTAAAAAAAGTTACGGTAGAAGTTCATTCATTGGTATGTCTAATTTCATGCATAAAACTAGAAGAGTATCTGATTTTTTGCTGAATATGACGGAAACGGAACTTTTCTTAAGTTCTATAACTATTTCGATATTAGGATGAGGCGCTATGTTTAGATACGCATACGTCAATAGGTTTAAAAATTTTTTAAATTTAAAAACCGCTGTGGGCCTTAATCTGTTCGCTGCAAACTATGAGTATACTTTTAGTAAGTCGGCGTCTTTTATTTGCCAACTACCAGTATACTCGTAGTAAGCAGGCGTTTTTGTTTTTTTCTTGTCTCTTTTGTCTTTTCATTTAGCAACCACTTCACTCTCTTATGATTTCTTTCACTCTCTTATAATTTCTGCTTATAATGTCTCCTTGTTTCTCAGTTTTCACTTTTCAGTTCTCAGTTCTCACTGTTTGTCAGTTTAGCTTTTGTTCATTTTTTTAGATTTGACTTTCAGTCAGCTCTTAACGTGATTTGTCGTGTGCTTTTTTAATTCAAAGGAATTTTAGAAGTTAATGGCGTACAGGTGATAACCTTTTCCATTAAATCTAAAACAATAGCTCCCGTTTAACCCAAAAAATATTTACAGAGAGTTGCCTCATTAGAGTAGATTTTTACTATTTGTACAATACCATCCGATTAGATGGCAGTTTGACACATCCGATATGAAAAATAACTATAAGGAACTGGCGCATATCTTCTGATTTATTAGTTTGACATCATTTTCACTTAGATATAGACTATAAACTAAATAGCTATTTTTTCATAATCACCAAGATTTCGCTAAATTCAATTTTTTTAATTTAATCAATTTTTTTCAAGATTTTCTTGAAGTTGTTTTTAATCCTAAATTTAAAAAGTCAAATGGCACCAAAACTTGATTAAAGTATCACATATAAACTACTAAAACTACTATATATATATATATATATATATATATATATATATATATATATATATATATATATATATATATATATATATATATATATAATTTTCAGAAGTTTAGTTATCCAAAAACTAAACTTCTGAAAGTTGGGAAAGTTGACGGTTAACATTGTTTATCGTCAACTTTCCCAACTTTCAAAAATTTAATTTTAGTTAGATAAAAAAAAAATACCAATAAAAGTAACATAGTATTTGAAATGATCGGAAATACACTTAAAAAAAAAGAAAGAGATAAAAGTTCCTTTGAATTTGATTTTAAAAAACAAACTTTATTAAAAGGTTTAGTAAATTTAAATGAAATAATCCTAACCAAATAGTTATCTTAGTAAACAGCAAAGTTTATCGTAAAACGTTTGTTAAAAAAAAGTTTTTTTGTAAATCTATATATTTAACACAGCAAGTTGTTTGAAAATGGAAGTAAATTGGGGAGGCTGTCTAAATAAAATAATATTTTTCAAAAAATTGTGTAGTCCAAATTTCAAATTGTGTGATTGCTTGCTCAAAAACTCATAAATCAAAAAATTGCCCCCTACCCCTACTAGATAATTTGTATCGACTAAATCAAAAAAGTAAAATAAAATCTACCCTTTTCCCCTTACTCTATTGTCTGAATCCGCTCTTCGCTTCTTCTTTAATTCAACTCAAGTTACCTCAATACAATTACATTGAATCATAAAATATTAATTTCTCTAACGGAAAACTGTTTATATTACCAAAGAGCATGGTTTAAATATATAATAAAATTATGCTTGAAAAAAATTAAAATTTCATATTTGGAATACAGTAAAAACAAAACAAAGTCTGAAAGAAGAAGCCTAGAAAGTTTTTTCCTTGAGTTATACTTAGTTTAAACTATTAGGAAAATGTGATATTATAACTAAGTAATGTCCTTAAACTTGAAATTCCAATACAACTTCAAATTTATAAAAATGACTACGACTATTAAATTTTTGGCTTTCCACGAAACTCATTTAAACTATTGTTTCTTACTCAATAACAAAACATTATTTACAGGTTTCTCTAAATAGTAGTTGTTTCCTTGTTTGGTTTTATTGGCCGATCAATTATCAATTAAACTATTTTTATCGGCTTATTTTGCACTCTCGGAAGCCTTAATTTAAACACTTTCAATCAGAAACGATATTAAGACTCACAATTAAGACTATTAAAGATATAAGGAAAACTTTGCACTAGAGACACAGTTGTAAGATCCAATTAAATGGATGGTGTGGCAATGTTTGGAATTTCCTTTTTTTGTCTTTTCAGCAGTCACAACATTGTTCCTTTGTGACATTGCCACCAACAATTCTGTGCCTCACTTTTTATTTATAGATTTATCGTACATGTGAAAATATGCTTGTGCTTAACGACTACTCAACAAATAAATGAAACTTTTAAAAAACGTCACCAGTAAAAGTAAAAAATAAAAGCTTCTGTTGTGACAATCTATCTGTTGAGGCAAGCCATCTGCTATTGCAAATATTTTTACACTTTGCTTTAGAAAAATTCACGTCAGTATGGTCTGTAGATAAACGTTATACGAACTTATAACAGAGCGTTGCATCTGTTTTAAGTTGCTTTTGGGAATGTTTACAGGAATGCTTTCAATTAAAGGTTCCAGCTGTTACATAAGTTCAAATGTTTTAATTCTTTGTATGTCATTAACTTTACATAGAGCATTTGCAATAAGACTAGAAAAACAATTCTTTCAATCAGTTGGAGCATGTAATGTAACATTTATATGCCTCAATGGTAATTTATTACAACGCAGCATACAAATAGACCAAAATAATTGTCTCCTGGTTAAATATTTCAAATTTTATAGAAAACCTCCACCTTTTCCTGAACCTGTTATGGAATTTGCACATTTCCCGTGTAATTTCGAAGGACTCATGGGTTGCGCTCAAAACCATCTATTATAGATAATTATTATGGCTATATTGTCTAAACGTTAAATGACGTCATTCAATCAATGAAAGTCTGGTTGTTGTAAATTTGTCTTTTTACAGTTTAAAAATTTTAACCCCCCTTGCATTTATGTATCAATGATCAATTTTACCTTTCCAAAAAATGCAATCCCGCATAGGTAAAAAAAAAAAACTTTTTCAATTTTTCCATAGTTGTTATTCACATATAGTGGCACCATAAAATTTATCTGACAAATTAAAAATCAAAAATTTAGAAAGTACGATGTACCGTACTGAGCATATATCCTCTAAATGTAAATATATTTTTACTTTTTGTTTTAAATCTACTACATAGAGTTCTTATTGTTCTGGAGTTTAAGGTTCATAAGTTTTGCTGGTTTTCTTAGGAAAAAGAAAAGAAAAACTATGGGTACCCTGATTGTCACAGCGTGACAATAGTGGTAATATTGGCTTGATTAATTTTTTTTATTTTTTGTCAGACGCTCGTAGAATAGCTACAGAAGGTATTTACTTTTTTAAATTAAACTTGTTATGGCTTATAAGCAACACTAAAAGCATTAGTTCGCTCCTTATATCCTTATAAGAAAATAGTGACATGTGCAAACCATAGGGGGAAAGGGGGGTTATTGGGTGTGATAGAGCCCTTTTTTGTTGCAATTGCCCTCTTTTTTCTAACAATCGCTTTTTGTTTTGCGTAAATTTTTTTATAAAATTAAGGAAGATATTTATGTACTACAAATTGCCTTCTTTTTTAAAAGCGTCTTACCCTAAAAAATTTCACGGTACGGGCCTGATTAAATTCGAAAATATAAAATTCAATGAATTAATTCAGTCTAGAATACATGCAAGGTTCATTATTCAATTAGAAAAGTGATAAGCAGTTCTTAGGCTAAAATATTGTCAGTAGTTCTGTGAAAAAAGAGATAAAAATGAAAAACAATATATAAACTTGGAAGTATGGCAGTTAAATCAGATTTAAATCATTCTAAGTATTGTAAAAACTTTGCATACTTTATTCAAATTCAAGAAATAGAAAAGCAAAGAAAAGTAATTTATGTTCTTAGGATTCTATTTTAATGAGTTCTTAGTTAACTTTTTTTCTTTTTTATTTGAATATTTTATTTATCAAAAATAGCAAATAATGATATTTTTGAGAATACCCTTTTGAGCAATCTTTCTAAAGACAACATGAATAGTTTTTTAGAAACTTCAATGAACTTAATAAAAACACCAATATGAATTTAAAATCAAAAAAGATTTAAAGACTTAAGAAGATTTAAAGACTTAAAGATTTAAAGACTTAAAGACTTAAGAAGATTTAAAGACTTAAGAAGACTTAAACATAAGACGTATGGGTCAAAACTTTAAAAAATTTAAAGCATTTTTATTTATTATAAATTACACTTTCGACGTCATATATATGTCAGAGACTCGGCATGATTTAGAAAGTCCACTTGAGTCAAATTCTAGTTATAGTTTGTCCAATTACAAATGAGTTAGTCAAAAACGAGGAAACAATAAGAAAAGGCGGGGAGCAAGGTGTTTATGTACTTGAAAAGTATCAGGGTAAAATAAAAAGGCAATTAAGTGTAGAAAATAATAATTATGAAAGTTAATTTATTGAAATAATTAATGCAAAAATTAAAAACATTATAACTTGATGTGTGTACCGACCGTCTAGAGGTAAAAGTATACCATTTTGAGATTTTCTTGAAAAAAGTATTTTAAAAACAAAGAAAAAAAAATTTATTTTACCTTGGTTACAAAAATTTGAACGCCCTAACATATCAGAAAATTCCGAGAACAAGATTTTTTTTTGACATGTCATACAAATACAATGTTTTGTCTGTAATTTATAAACCGGTTAGGATATATAGAACTTCCGCAACTGCGATAGATAATATTTTTATTAACAAATAATTAGAAACTTCATTTGAGACAGGGATATTTAAGACTGATATAGTGATCCATTTCCAATATACGTAAACACAAAAATATAAAAGTTCTTCCAAATGATCAGCCCAAAAGTTTAAATTTAATTAAACGCAACTTTTCAACTTATATCAAAACAATCTAACATACAAAGTATATATAGAGAACTGGACTGAAGTTAAAAGGCAAATGTAGGATATAGTTTAATTTAAAACAAAATTTCAAGAGATTTTATTATGAAGCTTGTCCAGTTAAAGTATTAAAAATAAAAATAAAAACACTTATTATTCCTTGGATGGATAAAACACTTATAAAATACTCTAAAACCAAAAAAAAACTATATAATAAATTTCTTCAAAACAATAGTTCAACTAATGAAAAAAATTATTAAATATATAAATACTTTTATATAGATCTTCTAAAAAAAAAACTAAAAAAAATATTACAGTAAACAATTTAATAAATGTAGCTTGGTACTAAAAAAACATGGGCAGTTGTCAATGATATATTAGGAAAAACTAAAAATAAAACTTCTTCGCAACCAAAACGAATCAAAATAAATATGATAATATATTATGTCTTGGAGAAATATCTGAAGAGTTTAATATATATTTAACAAATGTTGGACTTGATCTAGCTAACAAAATTACGCCATCCTCTTATTCTTATAAAACCTATCTAAGACCGTCAAATGAAAAAATGTTGCATGATTTTGACTTGACACCAAAAGAATTTGAAACAGCTTTTTTTTTCATAAAAAAAAAAAAAAGCCATCAGAATTTGACAATACACCCAGTAATATACTAATTTTAATTAAAAAAAAGCATTAGTAGACGGTTTGTTCTATATTGTCAAGCTTTCCTTAAATCAAGGAATATTTCCTGAGGTACTAAAACTCGGAAAAGTAGTTCCAATTTATAAAATTATCATTCTAATATTTCCTATTACAGGCCTATATCATTGCTTTCTGTACTTTTGTAGATATTTGAACATGTAACTTGTAATAAAATCTTGACCGTTTTACAAAAAACGATTTTTTTATCTAAATCAACTTGGATTTCAGAAAAATCATTCAACTGAACATGCCATTATTGAATTAGTTGATCGAAAAAAATAATGACTTTAATGAAAAAAAATTTATCTTAGGTATATTTATTGATCTAACTAAAGCTTTTGACACTCTTGGTCGTTGCATCTTAATAAAAAAGTTAAAGTATTAAGAGGTATTAATAAGGACTACAATTGGATTAAAAGTTATCTTACTGATAGAAAACAATATGTTCAAACAAGGAATACGGAATACTTAAAATCTCGCGTGGAGTACCACAAGGATTAATACTAAGCCCTCTCTTATTATTAGTTTTCATAAACGACTTAAGTAATGCATCGGTCAAATTACAGCCAATTATGTTTGCAGACGATACAAATCTCTTTCTTTTACGGCCGACAGCACGAGTTTCAAAGTGGAGGGGCACAATCATCAATTTCTAAAAAAAGTCTCCATATCTTGAATTTTTGAAATAAAAAAAAAGCTCATTTAGAAAAAAAGTGTGTGTCGGGGGAGGGACAAATGCTCCTCTGGCCTCTTGGTGTTGTTGGCCCTATCTTTCCAATCATAGTATCAAGCAACTTTATGCCGACATGAAATTTGAATTAAATAACATGGGTTTACAGCAAATGAACTCTGATAAAACGTTAAAATATTAAGTTATACATTATTTCAAAAAAGTCGCAAATGTTAAACCCTCCCGTTAAATTTCCTGATCTATTTTTAAATAATAAAAAAATAAAACAGGAAGACTCTATAAAGTTCTTAGAAATACTTGTTAACAAGCATTTTTATTGGCTTCTTCATATAAAATATTTACAAAAAATGTTAGTAAAAATATCGGTTTGATGTACCGAGTTCGTCCTCATGTTAATACGCTGTGTCTTAAATTAATATACCTCTCTTTCCTTCATTGTTTTATTAATTATGTCAATATTACATGGGGTAGCATGCAGCCTACAAAACTTAAGAAATTACAGTGTTTCAAAAAATGCGTGTGAAATTATATACTGGGAAAACCGAGGGGAACACACTAAATCCTTAATGACAGAGATGACAACGATGAACGTTTATGAAATAACTAATTATCAACAGCTAATTTCATGTATAAATATACAAAAAACTTTACTCCAGCTAATTTTATTTGTAAGTTTGTAAAAGATATAAACGAAAAGTATTTTTTACAAGCAAATCAATCAAATTTCTTTAAAATGTATAAAATTTAAAACACAGCCCTACCAGTTATGCTTCTACCAGACACTAAAGACAAAAAATATACCTCAGAATAATTGATAGATTAATATTTACATATAAATAAAAATATAATAATAATTTTTTTTACCTATTTCCCTCATTACTCCCATGAAGTTGTCTAAAGTAAGAAAAAAGATAACTGAAGCTAAAACTAACAAAAACTAAACAAAAATTAACTATAAACTAAAATAAACTTTAAGTTTTAATATCTGCACTTCAGAAGATAAAGGTCGGTTGTCCAGTCTTTTTGTGGAAATGAGTTATGTATGAGACCTTTTTAGTTTTTTCAGTATCTTTATAGGTATAAAGACTGTTTTCCAACAATAATGTGAAACAAAGTTTGGTCAATATAAAGGGTCTGGTGTCGCCACAATGTTCAAAGGAAAAACGTCTGTAGTCCAGAAATGACTTTTCATTTTTTTTGTTTAACTTTTTCTTTTTGTCAAAGTTATGTTTTATGTGTCTCAAGACAAATTAAATAAAACACGAAAAAAATAACACAAATTTAACCATCAAGAAAAAGCCAATGAAGACTAATTATTTTACTATTTACCCTCTCCTGGACAATTTCTAAAATGAGACAACTGACTTGGACTTTTGAGGTACAGCTATAAATGCTTTATTTATTTAACTATATTAATCATGTAATTTATACTTAGTTTTTTTTCCAAATCTCCTAAAAGAAAAAAGAAAATAAAGCTTAAGCACTTGATGTCTTAAAATTCCAGTTACAATACAAATAAACAAATTCCTATTAACAAATACCTAATAGCAAAAACACTGACTTATTTCAGTCTTCAATCCTGTGTCTAAACAATAGAAGCATTTAAATGTGTAGACGTTAAATATCTACTTAACCTTTTAAAATTTTAATTTGATGAAGAGTAGCTCGTTCAGCTATTAGAAGTGGGACTGAGAGGTGAATGAAATCTTCCATCATAAAAGCTTTGCATGTATTCCAGAAATGCAAACGATTGTCAGGTTCACAAAGGGTCAAAATAATTGAAAACAACTGTCTAATTTGCTTTGGCATACATGTTAAAACCGCCTCAGAAAGAGTATTCTGCCATTTAGTGTCATCTTGCAACAAACCTTTCAAAACACATGCTTCACGAAATGTTTCAAGGACAATACCATTAACAGTACGCACATCCTCCCAAGATAATGCACCTTTTAATTTCAAAAGTAACTGTCTAAGAAAAAATAATTCTCCAGTTGGATTAACTTTATACATTCTTACTATCACCCTGTTACCACCCCTTTGTCTAACCTTCCATTTACAATGTTTATCATCAAGTATAACGTGATAAGGAATGTCTACATACGAATAGCAATGTGCTCTTTCATTTTCAGTATTTAACTTAAACCATGCCGTTAGGTGCTTATCACGTTGAGCTGCACGATCTAAAGCCACTTGTTCTGCTCCCTCTCTAAAATACGCTAATTGATTTTCAGGTAGATGAACTTTAAGGCTTATAATAGAGTGTGACAAATAACTTGTTGGATACTCGAAAATTCGCCACAATGCTTCAGGTACACTTACATAACGACAATCTAAAAAAGTGTTTACTTCATCATGATTAATTTGTTCATTTATTAAAATATTGGCACAGTCGTGACCCTTCTATATATATTTGTACAAATATTTAACAGCCTTAACAGACATGAAAGCTTCAAAATTAATGTGAGCTTGATATTTCTTTGATAACCATAGATTGTAAGGTACCACCGAGCGGTTATTTAAATTGTTAACTTTAAGATTGATAACCAAACTATTATCACGACGTCTATAGCGTGGATAACCATTATGAACTGCTACTGTTTTAGCATTAGATTCTTTAGGATAGATTTTGCTGCGCACCCCATCTTTCAGGCAGGGAGAATTTGGATTCAGTATGCCACATGGACCATGAATCATGCAAGTTTTAACGACGTCATAAAGGTCTCGATTAACAATCGGACCTGGAATTTCTGCAGATATTAAATTATTGATATCATGAGCTGTTTCAAGCTTATCATCATTTGCAAAGTGAAGTAAAATATGAAAATGTGGCAAAACACGCTTTTGAAACTCAATAACCTGAACATGTGTTACAACTTTCCCTAATACACCGTGCTTAAAAATGTCATTGAGAAGGTTATTTAATTTGAGTTTAAATACTCGAATAACCAAGTTAGGTCTATCATTTGCTATCTGACCTGGATATAAATTTTCAGTTATCTCGCGCCATTTTGGGTTGCAAGTGAAATTAATAAAAAGATCTGGTTTACTATACATTTTATTTATAGCCATAGCATCTTCAAAGTTTTCTTTTAAAACTCTAGGACTTCCTACATAAGTTGATGGCAAAACTACAACACGCCCTGGTCTAACACGATCATTTCAAAGCTTGTTTACATGTTCGTGTAAGACATTATAAAGCTCGCTCCTCAGTTTGTTTTGGTTATTTCTGATGAAACCAAGGCGCTGGCCTTCAATTTTCACATACGCATCAACAGCATATAGCTGAAACAGTTTTTTGCCATAAAAGAGTGAAGAAAAAAATTGTCTAATTGAAAGTTTATAATTGTAATACTGAGATAATGTAACACGATTTCTAACCAATGTGGTTTGTTCAGGATTATGAACCAATTGATTATGCCAACCAGCATGACCACTCGGAAAAAATAGAGGATAAACCATTGGATCTAAGTTGGCAGACATACGTGATATAGTTTTAAGAGGATGACCTCTTGGGTAAATAACAACTTCCCTGGAAACAGGTGGTGCACCATCTTCACCAACAAATACAACTGCAACTTCGTTATGTGAAAGGACATTATAGCGACGTCTATCATACCCTTTAAGTAAAGACATTTTTACAACTGACACTGAGCGACCTTTTAGAGCTGCTTGACGAATTTCTTCATCTTCCACTTCAGCCATGTATTTAAATGCAAGAGCAAATGGGTTTTCTTCACTAATAATAGTTTGCAATCGAAACATTAAATCATTTAAGCAAAGATCATTGCCACGAAATTGCATTCTAAAATTTACTGCTGCAAGTGGATCATAGATGTATAGTTGACAATATTTCAGCGGAACATCTTGATTTGGTCTTAAATTACCAATACGATGAAAAACTTGACCACATCTTCTAAAACATGGCGGCCCATGATTCATGGGTTGAACTACATTAGCTTCAAATGAAGCAAAAGAAGGACAGGCATTATAATTTCTAATATATTTAAAAAAATTCAGATTGGCATTTCTATCTGCATAGTTTCCTTTAAATAAATCTTCTAAACCTTGTGGAAATGGTAAAGGTTGCTACAAAACTACCTTTCCCTTATGGCAACATAAAAAATGTGTTTCATCAAGAAATTTCTTAGCACCCTAATGCTGAAAGATATAATTCATTAATTCATTTCTCCTAAACAATTATAATCTGGAATAGTATTATTTCTTGCTATACAATGCATTCTTTTGTATCTAGAAGCAAATCTCGCATTTTGTTGATTATTAATTTCATCTCGCTTAAGCCTATCTCTTTCATTTCTGCGACAGTTATTTTCAACTCGCCTAACAAAGCTCTCTTCATTTGGGTTCGAATTATTTGCTGCTTGCTGAGCAGCATTTTGTCCATTATTAATTTCATCTCGCCTAAGTCTATCTTTTTCATGGCTACTAATATTTCCATTTTCTAAACTAATATCTGCTTCTATCCTAATATCATCCATTTAAACTTCACTTTTAATTGAAAGTAGAAACAAAAAATCTTAAACGAATTCTGAAGATTGCGATCTTTCCTATATAATTTTTTTTCTACTCTAAATAGTACACACAAATCATTTTTATATATAACAGACTGTCATTTAAAATAAATTATACAATAATCCTATGACTTTAAAAAAATATATATATCAGCTAGGAGATGTTTGAAAAACAATTAGCTTAGCAAATAGTAATAAAAATAATTATTAAAAACATGCAATTCTAATAATAAACATACTGCTAACAAAGAAAAATTAAAAAAAAAACCCTTTGTTGCAAACTTAAAAATTATTTTTTCAAAAAAAATTATTATTAGTAAACGTTTCTTTCAAAAATTCACAAAATTTTACAATATTTCGTTCTTCTATACCACATTAATACATTATCTGATAAATCTAAAATAAAAAATGTAATGAATAAGTAAATAAATAAGAAAAGCATTACATACAAAAAATGAAAATCAATGCACCTTATAGAGAAAAGCTGTTGTGATTTACCAGAGTAGTAGTTGTAAAATATTATTATTTTATGTTAGCTTTTACAAAATAATTTATGCTGAAACATCATGATTCCAAAATACTTATAGCAAAATCATGTAGTAAACAGCACTAAAGACAAAAAATCAAATTGGCATAAAACAAATTGTATATATGGCAAAATAACTTGTATTGGCTTTTAGTGAATGATTAAAAGCAGTGATTTTTAATAAAATTACCTATTTACTATTTTTAACAATAGACACCAACATGAAGATAAGCCAAATGTCTATCAACTTAAAACATAAAAATAAAAGCATCACAGCAACAACACACAACAATAGCACACACCATAAGTTAATATAATATGTATATAACATAACTTAAGTAAGATAACATTCATATATAACAGAACATAAGTAACAACATTAAGCAAAATGTTATTAAATTTCATTACTATGTATTTTTTGACACTAAACGCTATTGTGTAACCCTCTGTTATAAGTACATCACCTGGCTGGCAAAGTTGACAAATCCTACTCTACACGTTTACAAAGTCACAGCACTTTAAAACAACATAATATAAACATATGTACCAACTTTAAACACAACAAATGTGTTTAAATATGTATATAAGGTTAAATATATACCTTATATACATATTTAATCACATTTTTAAAAACAATTATATAACACATATTAACACATACACAAACAATAAAAAACACTTTACATTATTATAAAAACACATTGATAAAACAACTATGAAGCACTTATTACCACATACACATACATATCAAAAAAGCATAAATGCAAACAATGCAAAATGCAAGCATAAATGCAAACGTGTACAAACAAAAATTTTAAAAATGACGAGAGAAAATTTAAAAAAGATTCAAAATAAACAAAATATATATTTACAAACAATACTCCTTACCTTTTTTTTTCATAAGAACTGTAATCCTCATAACAAAATTTAACGTTTACATACAATAACATATGACATGCCATGGCAGTGTTGGAACAATGTTTTAATTTAATTTTTCTAAATTTTCTAAAAAAGAACAAAAATAGTTAATAGCATCACAGAAATTTCAAAGTAGTAATAACCATTTTATGAAAAATAGCATCAGTATAACTTTAAACAACATCCATACCCCTATTTTCCTTCTAAAATATAAAATAATAAAACTGCTAAAAGAAAAGCTAAAACAAACAAAATATAAACGATTTAAAAAATTAAAATCCTTGCTACTTCATGTAATAAATATTTAAAATTTTTCTACTTTATCTAATAAAAATGTATATTCAACTATTTTATAAACTTACTTCTATTATAATATGATCTTAACGATGATTGTTTATCTTAG
The DNA here is from genome assembly GCF_038396675.1 of Hydra vulgaris. Taxonomy (NCBI): domain Eukaryota; kingdom Metazoa; phylum Cnidaria; class Hydrozoa; order Anthoathecata; family Hydridae; genus Hydra; species Hydra vulgaris. The sequence continues at coordinate 74,077,456 of NC_088920.1, read as the reverse complement.
TATGATTCTTTAAGTAATATATCTAAACTAATAATTAAATTTCATAAAGAAAAAAGTTTCAACTCGCTTAAGAGATTTTTCTCAAATGACCGCGTGCATTTTGAGAACGCGTTCTTTTAAAGCATAACTAATAAAACGACATTAAACATTAAACGTTTCTGTAGTATTAATATTAAGATGATGACATTGAAATGGATGATAGGCTAAATAAAGTTATGTATTTACAAGATGATGTAAGTGCTATGAGGCGTGTTGAAAATAATCGTAGACGAAATGAAGGAAGTAGACTTAAAATAAGTAAACAAATAAGAAATAAATGCTTGAAATAAGAAATTTATGAAAGAAATTAAGATAAAATTAACCATTTACAAAATAAAATAAAATAGGCTTAATCAAGATGAAGTTAATCGTAGCCAAAATGAAAGAAGATGTGTTGGACAAGGAGGAATGTATTCTATGGCAAGAAGTAATGCTATTCCCGATTATTATTATTTAGGAGAAATGAATCAAATTTGTCACCACTGTGGTGCTAAGAAATTTCCAGATGAAACACATTTCTTATGTTGCCATAATGGTAAGGTAGCTTTGCCTCCACTTTCACCATTTACACAAGTTTTACAGGCTTTATTTACAGGGAGTTATGTAGACCGTAATGCTATTGTTGATCTTTTTAAACATATTTGAAATTATAATGCCTGTCTTTCTTTTGCTTCTTTTAAAGCAACTGTAGTTCAACCAATAAATCATGGGCCTCCATGTTTTAAAACATGTGGTCAGATTTATCATCGTGTAGGTAATCTTAGGCCAGATCAAGATATTTCACCAATACATTCTCAACTATATATATAAGATACACTTGCAGCAGTAAATTTTAGAATGCAACAATGTGGTAATGATCTTTGTTTACGTGATTTGATGTTTCAATTGCAAACTATAATTACTGAACAAAATCCATTTGCTCTTGCATTTAAAAGCATGGCTGAAGTAGAAGATGAAAAAAATTCGTCAAGCGGCTTTAGAAGGTCGCCAAGTTTCTGTTGTAAAAATGTCTTTACTTGAAAGAGGTGGTAGACGTCGCTATGATCTAACTTCACACGATGGAGTTGCAGTTGTATTTGTTGGCGAAGATGGTGCTCCCCCAACTTCCAGGGAAGTTGTTATTTACCCAAAAGGTCATCCTTTAAAAATTGTATCAAGTATGTCAGCCAACTTAGATCCTATGATTTATCCTCTCTTTTTTCCAAGAGGCGATGCTGGTTGACATAATCAGTTAGTGCATACCCCTGAGCGTGCCACACTTGTTAGAAATCAAGTTACATTATCTCAGTTCAACAATTATAGACTTTCTGTTTGGCAATTTTTCTGTTCATTATTTTTTGGCAAGAAACTATTTCAGCAATATGATGTAGATGCATATGTAAAAATTGAAGGCCAGCGTTATGTTTTTATCAGAAATAATCAAAATAAACTGAGAAGCGAGCAGTCTGATGCCTTACATGAACATGTTAACAACATTGCGAACGAACGTAATGTTAGACCAGGGCGAGTAGTTGTTTTGCCATCATCTTATGTAGGAAGTCCTAGAGCTTTAAAAGAAAACTTTGAAGATGCTATGGCAATTATTAAAAATTATGGTAAACCAGATCTTTTTATTACTTTTACTTGCAACCCGAAATGGCGTGAAAATAACAAGAAAATTTATATCCGGGTCAGACTGCGAAATGATAGACCTGATCTGGTCACTCGAGTATTTAAACTCAAATAAAATAACCTCCTCGATGATATGTTCAAGCATGGTGTATTAGGCAAAGTTGTAACGCATGTTCAGGTTATTGAGTTTCAAAAGCGTGATTTGCCGCATGCCCACATTTTACTTCATTTAGCCAATGATGATAAACTTGAAACAGCACAGGATATCAATAATTTAGTATGTGCAGAAATTCCAGATCCGATTGTTAATCGTGAACTTTATGATATTATTAAAACTTGCCTGATTCACGGCCCATGTGAGATACTGAATCCTAATAATGAAAGAAATAACTTACCTGTTGAGTTTTTGAACAGCTTAACTCCTTCAGGTATGCCTCCTTATTGTTTAAAATTGAAAATTGGTTGTGTAATTATGTTACTTAGAAATTAAGATCTCAAAGCTGGGTTATGCAATGGCACTTGAATGAAAGTTTGTGCTCTTCAAAATAATTATATTGATGCAAAGGTTTTAACAGGTGTTTCTGGTGGTAAACGGGTATTTGTTCCTCAAATTCAGTTGGCTCCATCGATTCCAATTTACCTTTTGCTCTGAAACGTCATCAGTTTCCTGTCAGATTGGCATATTCAATGACAACTAACAAAAGTGAAGGTCAAACATTTGACACAGTTGGTGTACATCTAAAAAAAACCGTGTTTTTCTCATGGGCAACTATATGTTGCCTGTTCAAGAACTAGAGCATTTAATAGCTTGTTTTTCAAAATTGATAAACATATCATTCAAGGTATGGTCGGTGAAAAATGTTACACAAATAATGTTATTTTTTCTAATGTTCTTAATTTATAGTCTAGGTTTTTCACATTTCTTAATGTTCATATCTTGTAAGCACAAGTTGTATGATGTATTTAATGACTTTTAGTTATTAATTAAACTTTAAATTATCAATTGTACTTTTTATTAATTATTTGTACTTTTTTTTGTTTAAACATTTGTTCCAAAATTCCATATAAAATTCCAAATGTTGCATTAACAAAATAGCATAAATTTTGAATTATTTAATAAATGGTCTTCAAAAATGTTTTATTTACAAATATACTTAAATTATAAATAATTATTGTTTTAATATTTAATTTTTTTTATAAAAAAATATAGAAAATGCAGTTTTTGTTTTTTAGCCTACTGCTATAACTGCTTTTAAATAGTTGTTAGTGTTATAATTCATTGCCAAATGTGTAGAGTTAGGTCTTTAAACTAGCAAAGCATGTGTGTAGTGCTAGGCCGTTAAACTAGCCAAGCAAGTGTTTTTTCTTGCAATGTATGTAGAGCTAGGCCGTTAAACTAGCCAAGCAAGTGACTTGCAGTGTGTGTAGAGCTAGACTGTTATGCTGGCCGGCTATTCTTTATAACTAAAAATCTATTTAAAAGTCTAACTAAAAATCTATATAAAAAAAAAAAAAACTTAGCGATCAGCAGGATTGCAAACTTTGCCAGCCAAGAGCTTTAGTTAGCAGAGCTATGAGACAGCATTTAATGCCAAAAGGTGTTTGGATCGTCCATAAGTTACGTAACACAAACTTATACAATAAAACAAAAAAGTTCAAAAGTTTTCTATCGCAGAGTTTTAATATTTAGATAAATTAGCGCATTAAGTTTAATGAAAATTGACGCGTAAAAGAGCTAAACATCTCCAACTTCTGCTTTTAGATATACTTTGCGTTGCGTAATTTATGGACGATCCCTTACTGTCATATTTAATGTCCGTTGTCTAGCCTCTTATAGCTATATATATATAAAACACATGTTTGTTAATATTTTGTCTAATTTCATCCTACAAATATCTTAAGCTATTTGCTATTGCTTTGCGTAATTGTTGTGATGTTATTGTTGTAATGTTTAGTGTTGATAGACAGCTTGGCTTATCTTCCCGTGGTGTCTATCGTTAAAAATGGTTACAGGTAGTTTCTCTAACTGCTTTTAATTATTCACTAAAAGCCAATATAGCATTTGATATTACTATAGTACAATTGTTTGTATCTCTTTTTTTTTTTTTAACTTTAGTGTTATAAATATTTTTGCTCTTTGAATGAGATTAAACGAGTTGGCTTTTCATTAAAGATAAAGATATTGGTTTCAAAAATGAACACCATAGCCAAAGTGCTCAAAAAATTAAGTAGTTTTTAAAAATCTTACTATTTTGTTCTTTTTTCTTTTTTTTTTTTTACATTTCTTTTTTATTTTTCTATAACTTCCTACTAGTATGGAATCGCGTAGCTTTTTTAATGTTTAATCGTCGTCCCTATCGATAATAAATATTTTTAAGTATTTTAATATGGCCTTCTTTACAATAGGCTATGTTTGACTCCTCGTTCCTGGAGATGGCGGCTATTCTAACTCATTTGAAAAAGTGCCTTCAACGTTAATTGTTTTTTAAGAAAAATATGTTTTATATAGATTTTTTTAAATACTTTTGTTATAACTATTTATCATGTAAATAAATTTATTTTTAAAAAAAAGTGAACACAATTTTAACTATTTAATTTTTAAAACTGTTTTATGTGGTTTTAACATCTCTTGTATAGTCTTTTCAGCTCATTAGACCGGGTGAATAAAAAAAAGCAACTGCTTTTATTCAACGCTTTTAGACTAATTGCTCACCTTTATGTGAAAATATTTATAAATTTTGCTCAAATTTTTATTAACGTAAAGGGTAACAATTACTTCAGAAATGTCGAGTAAATGCAATTACTTATTTTATCATTCTGACTTAAACAAAAATTAATAAAAAGTTTTAAATAAAACTAATAATTTTAACGCAAAGTTAAGACAAACGCAAAGCAAGGCAAAATACATTTCGGACATTTTTCGCTGAATATTTTCTGCATTAGTATAAATTTGGATTGGATGAATGCTGAAATAAGCATATGCTAATATACGTTAATATAAAGTAAATCGACATATTTGTTTACGGTAATTTTTTTTTTTCTCTAATTATTACTTTAATTTCTGCTGGATTATTAAAAAAAAAGATAGCTTGAGTAATAAGCTTTAATATTATAGGAGCAGTATACAGGGATTAGCCTTATCCGGAATTGTGGATATATTTTTCAACTTATAGTTTTTCCGGATATCCAAAAGAATTTCTTTTCGAACAAGTTTACAAGTTATATAATAATAAGTTATATTAAGATACAAGATAAGGTATAATTTTTGTGAATATCTATTTTTTTAGCTTCACTCTTAGCAAAATAAAGAAAAGTTTAAAAAAAAATTAGGAACTACTTAGCTAAAAGCAAATTTAAGAGAAAGGAAAGGGAAAATATATTCCGGATATTTTACCTAAACAATTTTTCGCAATTTTAAAATAAGACTTGGATGATCTATGCATATAATTCAAATCATATTTTAACAAAACAATTTTGTTGTGATTTGCGCATTTAATGATATTATTGAAAAACCCTTACTAATTATTTTTAATCTTTCATTTAATAATGGTATTTTTCCTGACCTCTTAAAACTAGCAAGAGTAGTTCCAATTTTTAAAGACGGTGATATTTTTAAATTATCTAATTATAGACCTATCTCAATACTTCCATGTTTTTCTAAAATTTTAGAGAGAATAATGCATAATAGGCTATACAATTATTTTATAAAACATAAATTGCTTAATAATAATCAGTACGGATTTAGAAAAGGGCACTCGACAGAACATGCAGTAATTAAATTAGTTTAAGAAATTTTAAACGGATTTGAAAACAACCAATATACTCTTGGGGTTTTTATTGACCTCTCAAAGGCCTTCGATACTGTGGACCATACTATTCTTCTTTACAAACTCAGAAATTATGGTGTCAAAAATAATAATTATAAATGGTTTTTTTCCTATCTTAATAATCGCAAACAATGTGTATCTTATGACAAAACCTGTACAAAACTAGAAAACATTTCTCGCGGAGTTCCACAGGGATCTATTCTAGGGCCTTTATTATTTATTATCTATATAAACAATATTTACTTATCTTTTAGTGTATTAAATTTCAATCTTTTTGCTGACGACACTCAGGTTTTTTATACCCACTCAAACATAGAGCCAATCTTTATTACTATGAATCGTGAGCTTGACAACCTCAATGAATGGTTGAAAGCCAACAAACTCTCTCTAAATAAAACTAAAAGCAAATATATTCTTTTTTCTAAACCCTCCAAATCTGAAATTTTGCCCCTAAAACTCCCAAATATTTCAATAGAAAAAACTAATTTACAACGGACATTCTGCATTAAATTTTTAGGCGTTTTACTTGACGAACAAATAAATTGGAAAGACCACATTAATTTGATAGAAAATAAAATTTCAAAGAGTATTGGAATTATGTACAAGACAAGACATATGTTGGATAAAAACTGCTTAAAACTTATCTACTTTTCGTTTATCCATAGCTATATCAGTTATTGTAATATTGCGTGGGCCAGCAATTATCCATCAAAATTGAAGCGTATCTTAAATAAACAAAAACAAGCTAGCCGCCTTATATTAAATGCTAATAAATACACCAGTGCCAATCCACTGCTTAAAAAGCTTGGAGTGCTTAATGTTTATCAATTAAATATCTACAGTATTCTTTTATTCATGTTTAGATTTAAATATCGTATGTTGCCAAATATTTTTGACGACCTTTTTGTTATTATAAATCATAAATATCAAACAAAGCATTCATTGCATAATTATCAGGTACCAAAAACCTTATTAAAACAGTCTAATTTCTCAATAGCATACTGAGGGCCACATTTGTGGAACTCATTCCTTCCAATTGAAAGTAAAACTTTAATTTCACTTGAAACTTTCAAAGTTATTTTAAAAAAACAGTTACTTGATTATGACATATCTCAAATTCTATTTTATTTTCAATATCTTCTTTTTCAATTCTTAACTTTTCTTTCGTTTGCTTAAAAGTAAAACATACATATATTTTTTTTTTGCTTATTTATCTAAATTTGTATTTATTTTTTTTTTTTTTTTTATACATATATATTTTTATGAATGTATAAATATTTCTTTTTTTTATGTATAAAAAAATGTAAAATGTTTATTTAAAAGTATTTATATTATTTTATTGATATTGTAAAAATTTATGATAGATTTAAGATAGTGTAAACGATACAACGGGGCTAGATGATAGGACTTTTGTCTTCTGCCTGCTCCGGTCATATCTTAACTCAAAATATTTTGTAAATAACTTATTATGAAAATGACGAAATAAACTATATAAAAAAAAAAAAAAAAATGTCCAAACGTTGCGAAATAAATGGTTAACTGTATTTTTAGTGAAGCTAACAGTTTTGTTTAACTAAGAAGCCAAGAAAGATAAAAGTAAGCAGAACTAAAAAAGTATTAAAAAAATTATATTTCATTAGAGAAAGCAAATTAAATTATTATTAATAATTTATTTACTTCAAACCCTCAGGGTTTGAAGTAAATAAATTGCTAGTTAATATTAATTACTAAAATATTCGTCATTTTTAAGTAAATATCGGTTTTTTAATCTTTTTCTGGCAGTTATATGCGAAAAAATTGTACTTCACTGCTCCGAGTGACTTTAAACAAAAGAAAAACAGAGCAAGTTTTGTCTTCCTGATAATATACGTGATGGTGACATTTATACCCTGGCAAGTGGAAATTTTGCACAAAATTTTATAAATCAAGTTCAGAAAAACTTTTAAGAAACTCAAAAGTTCTTAATGAAAGTGCTTAACTAAGAACGCCGATATTTAACAAAACGGGTTAATAAGCCTCTTCGCAGTCTAACACCATCATTTTTTTTCTTTTTTATGCTTAATTTTTTTCTGATTACAAAAAACATGCGTTAGTGAAGAATGAAGCTGACAAACTTTTCAAAAGAAATCAAATTAACATTAAACTACTATCAAACAAATAATTCAATTTTCATTTAATATCAATAAACCATAACGAAGGGTAACAGAAGCATCAAAAAGCACCAACAATGGATCACCATAGAATCTTGAATTCTTAAAAAAGCATTAAAACGCATTTAAAAAAGAAACCACTCTGCGGTAATAAAAAATGTCAATAAAACATTAAATAAAAGAATCAATAACATAGCAATAAACAATTTAAAAAAACTTCAAATTCGTAAACATACGTCGAAAATACATCAAAACAAGAATCAAAAGTCAAAATACAAACATCAATAAAAAAAAAAATCTCTACATCTCTAAAGATTATTGAAAACGTCAATAAAAAAAAATACCATACTACGAAAAAAGTTTTTCTTGATTGTGAGTTGATGTAAGCAGTTGAGCCGTTAATCATCGGCTTGTCTGATCAAATCAAAGCATATTTCGAGCCCTTTTTCTGAAGACATGATAGCTTTCACTTCATCGTCACCACCGATACTAATTATAGCGTTAGTAAGCTCAACCAACCGAGATGTAGAAGCTGCATCATAAGATTTGACAAACGCTTGCAAAAAGACTACGTCATTGAGCAGAGGATTGGCATACCTAACGTCAGCTACGGATTGTACAACGCAGGATCTCATTATTTGTGGCGATGAACAAATCTCTTCGGGAACCTCAGAAGCGTTTTTATTGCTGAAGGAAGGGAGTATAGATCCTATCTTATGAAAAGCTTTATCAATAGCTATTCCCAAATGAGCAAATGCTCCTAACTTATCTAAATCATTTATAACCTTTTCCTCATTTTCGCTCTTTAATTTGTCAATTGTTTTTTCATATTTAGAAATTTTTCTATTAAATTCATCTTCTATTGCAGCAATGCGTGAAGCTGCTTCCTGCTCATTTATTTGTCCTTGCTTCTCAGTAATTTCGATGAGCACGTTTTCTAGATTTTTTATAACAACCACTGCAATTTTTTCTATTTTCAAGCGAAACTCCTCGCTTTCCTTTAGTTTTAGTATGTCATCTATATGTTGAATAATGGTTGCTTTGTTCATTAAGTTGAGCACGGCTATTGCTTTTCCAGCGCCTTCTTTGTCGATGACTTGCAGTTTTACTAACATTTGCGTAAGCGTTTCTCCTTTGTTTGCGACAATTGTTTGGATCTCCCCAAGTTTTCTCTGTATCTCGTTTTTAATTAGCTCAAGTGTTTCCTTATCTGCACTAGCAACTTCATTTTTAAAACAGTGAGAAATGGTTCTGTACTTTTTCTCTAAACCATTCAAAAGCACGTCAATATCAGGCATGCCGGCTAGAAGAAGTTTCTGTCGTAACAAAAATATCTGCGACTTCTCCGACACGCTAGGGGAAACTTTTTGCAGAAACTCAGTAAGCAAAGGTGTGGCACTGTTGATTGCATCTTCAATACCAGCATTAAGTCTTTCAACCCCCAATCCTAACACTGCTTTTCTAAAAATACCGATACGTTCTGGATATTCAATTAGACTACTTACAATGGACCTACAGCTCTTGTCAATATTACTTGCAGATCTCAAAATTTTTTCAGTTAGAAGCTCGCATAAAAATTCGATATTAACAGTATCTCCATCGCAGTCAGACGGAGTTTTGTTAAAAATAAGTACGAGACTTTGAAACGCTGACGATATATCCTCATTGAATATGCGCCTGACGGATTCAAGCAAACTTACGAACGAAGACACGTTGTCATTATACAACTCTGAGAAGTCAGTAACTAAAACAATTTTTGCAGATTTAACTCCTCTCAACAAAGTCTTGATATAAAAAGAGTTCGTAATATCTTGGACTTCCCCTCTAGAGTCGCTAAAACCTGGTGCGTCCCACAAAATTAATCCATTAATACAGCTTTCGTTTCCTACAACCCACTTAGTCGGCAATGTTGTCACAGAAACTGCTTCAATTCCGATCTCCGGACCAACTGTTTTGCCATCCTTTTTTACTAAAAAGGTTTTTCCAAGCTTCAGTTTGACAGCTACTAGCCCGTTACCAATTAAAAAGTTAATGAGCGTGCTCTTACCAGACTTTGTAGTACCTAGAACAATACTGATGTCTTCGTGTTTTACTTTTGCTTTTAGAAGGGCATCTGCGTCCAAAATCGCATTCTCAATTTGCTGAACTACCTCGATTTCTGGTTTTATGGCTGATTGCATTATTGGGAACTGCTGCAACTTAGAATTCATTGCAAATCTAAAGGAAAGGTGAATACTTAATTTATAAGTAAAAAGCTTATGAACATATTTTTCTTAGATATACATTGCTTTTAAGATAAATTGCTCGACTAGGGCAGCATCAAAAAGTCAGAGGAGCATTTAAATTTATTTAAAAAAATAAATAATAAATTGCGCAACTTAAAAAGAAAAAAAAAACCGATTAAATTACAAATAATCTCGAAAAGACTCTTTTTTGAGAGTCACGCTATTCCAACATTTTTTTAATAAAATTGTTTAAAATTAAAAAAAGCCTTTTCTTGTACTTTGATCTGTAGCATTATTTTTATGTTAAGTAATTTCTCGATTCCACACTGTTGATGGTAGCGCTAATCAATTGATCAAAGAGGGTTTTTTAATTTTCTTGTCCTACTTTGCAGATGAAATCTATGGATTATTGTTGATAAAGTTATACATTCTTTGAAACGAAAACAACTTATTTTAAATATGGAAAAAGTTTATTTTTTCGCTTGATCACTAGTTAACATCCACTTTTTTATTCCGAGACAAGAATAGATTTTTATTTTTCATCTAACAACCACTAACCGTTTTTCTTCTGCACCTAAATTTTGGCTCGTTACTTTTTAGGTCCACGGTTTTTGCTGTTTGTGTTTGCATTCTAATAACTTAAAACAGTTTGTTTACTTTTTTAAGAAATTACTTCTAAGTTAATAAGTTTGTAGTTAAAAGTTTTTCAAAACATAATACTAATGAAGAACTCGCCTACTTTTATTTCTCAAAACTACACAAAAAGCTAAATTAGAGTTTATAGGACTCTTGGCAGAGCGTAATTATAATAGGGGAGGATCGGTTGGGGTAAACCACGTGTAGGAGCGAATCATTGATTTTATAGTTAAAATATGCCTAGGAAAAGACCCCAGGTTTTTTACTGGATGTCTGTGCAGGTGTCTGCATAAGCGGTGTATTCCACTTTATTCCGTGCAAAAGTAAAATTTCCGTGCTTTTTAAAAGTTTTTTAAAAAACATGCTGGCTATATTGAGACATCAGAAAGTCGTTATATAAAACAACTAACAAATAATAAATTAAATTTAAAAAAAAGGTTTTTTTATGCATAAACCACGTGCTTATTGTGCATTTATTATTTTAATCAAGTTGCTCAGCTTGGGGAGGAACGTGTCATTCTTTCTCGGGTATGACTGAAGTGCGACTCAATCATACTTTGTATAAAATTTATATTAAAAAGGTTATTGTTTTCTGGGTAAATAAATTGCCAAGTTTGACTTTTTGAATTTCAGTAGGAAACTCGTATGCTATTTTAAAGTAAAGCTACTTTTGCCTCGAAAGCATAGAAGAACTATTTAAAAAGCAAAAACTCCCAGTAAATATACGAAAGAAGCTATTATTTTAATAATTAAGGATAAAGTAAGTAACAACAAAGAACTCTAGAATCTTATATGCACTTCATCTTTACTTGAAAATTTGCTAATACTCAATAGTGCTACTATACTACTTGTGGCTACCTTAATATTTGCAAGCTGTTTTTTGCTATAGCACTTGTTTCTTTTGTTATTGGATTAGTAACACAGAATGTGAACAAATTATCTTTTTTGTAGTTTATACATTATGTTTGTTTTATTAAATTAGTTTAAAATGATGTTAAAATTTATTGCTGCACCGTTACTTAAATTATGTTTTGCTTAAAGATAGAGTGTTTGTTACCTTATGTTCAATTAATTAGTTTAGACAATAGTTAGTTTTAATTTTCTCGTAAATAAGGCTCACTCCTGCGATTTTCATGGTTCACTCCTACCCATGTCAGGTAAAAATGAATCAGTAGGTATACATGAATTATAGTTTAAGTTTATGAATAATATAAAACGTCTTGGAGTGGCAGTATTTCTCTTACTGTAGTTACCCGCCTTAAAATGACTTAAGATCCCCTCAAGAGTCCCTTAGTGGTCCAGAGTATTTTTCTAAAAAAGGAATATGTGAGCTAAATAAATATGTTTTAATTATTATATATACTTATTTTAACACGAAGCAAAATTATCTTTAACTTTGTCCGGATTTTTAGTTACCACCCGTTATTGTAACGTACCTCTTCACAAAGGAAAGTGCTTTGAACGTTACCACATTTTGAAAAATTATTAGTTTGTTTACTTTTTTATAAAATTTACAATTGTCTTGGAAAAAGTTTTGCGATTTTAGTTTGATTTTATGGGAAATAATTTTAATGATGAAAAAGTGTTTTTTTTGTTTGTTTTTAGTTTTACATCAAAACACTAAAAGTTTTTTTGAAAATACCTAGTAGTTCGAAAGAGATTGCAGTTTCACGCAACGTCTATATTGAGATCTAAATACCCGAAAATCGCCTGGTTCCTGGCGTAAGTTGGCGGGAAAATAGACGCGGTCAAGATGTGTTAAAAATTAGCCAAATAGACAAAAGATACTTAACACCAAGTCAAAATACGGGACAAAGAGAGTTTACGCATTTGGAGATGATCACATTCCGATATCAAAAGCAATATGGGAATGGATTTTGAAAACTTTTTTGTCACACAATAAATAAATTGCCGCGAAAGCAGCAAAAAAGATCCCTTCAATCGTAACTGGTAACGTGTTGCGGAATTTAAAATCGGCTGCTTCGATTAAAAAAAAACTTTTATTTATGTGAAAACATAACAAATCTTTCATTAAACGCCGTTAATTTAGTTTAAGGCGAAATGCCAGTATCCTTTTGTGGCTATGTTTTTGGCAAAAAGGTTAACATCATGTTGATTTACAAACTGAAGTAAAACTATTTAAGAAAAAAAATAAGTATTTGACTTTCACTGATATTTTCAAAATGGTGTTTTAAAAAAGAACGAAATTTTTTAAGGTCAAGCTTGTATAAATAAAAAAGTTTTTAAAATATTGTAAAACATTAAAAAAAAAGTTGAAACTTTTTAAAAAAAATAAGATTTAGTCCTTTGAAAAATTGGTAATTATTTTTTTTTTTTTTTTTTTTTTGTTCATTTAACAATATTCTCTGGTAAAAGTGTCGTTGGTATATAATATATGAAGAACACGGAAACTCGAAGAGGATCGTAAGATCCTGTCACCTAACCGTTTAACAATACAAAAATTATAAACCAGTTATTTCAAAAAAATATAAAATAAAAAGTAAATACCGTTTAAGAAAACCTTCATACAAATAAAATAACCTCAATTAAAAAACACCGTTTAACAAAACAATAAAAAATAAAATCAAATATTTTAAATTAGTAAATACCGTTTTTATGAAAACCTTCATACAAATAAGATACCGATTAACAATACAATAAAAAATAAAAACAAATATTTTAAATTACATTTAGAAACACTTATAAAAGAGAAGCGAGATCAGAAGAACTCGAAAATATTTTCTATTGAGAAAATAACTTTTTTCAGTTTGTTTTTGAAAGAAGAAAAATTCCAACTTTGGGAAAAATCAAAGTTTTTTAAAACTTTTTGGTTCCACAAATAAGCTCCGCGATAAGATATAAGAGACCTTCCAAAATTTGTATGCGAATAATGTTGATAAATAAAATTGTCATTTCTTAGATCATATTTGTTTTTGGGCTTTATTGCATATAAATTTTGAAAATGTATTGGAGCTAAGTTTATCTTACATTTAAATATAAAGCAAAGAGTGTTAAAAACATTTAGTTGGTATATGTTAAGAATACTCATTTTGAATAAAAGTGGTTTTGCATGAGTAAAACGATCTTTAAAATTTATTAGTCGTGCTAGATGCTCCTGTTGCCGATAAAGAGGAACTAATTGACTTTTTTTAGCACTGCCCCATGCGATATTTGAATAATTTAGATGGCATTGAATAAGTGAGTAATAAAGTTGAATTAATGCGTGTCTATTTACAAAACTTCTCGCTTTATATAATACTCCAATATTTTTTAAAACTTTGTTGCGCAAGGTTTCAATATGATTTTTCCACGTAAGGTTTTCATCAATAAATAAAATTAATTGTATTTTGTGAGCTCATTTTCTCTCAAAGTTAAAAAAATTGATTCTTTTTTATTTTTTTATATTAGATAAAGAAGTACATTAATGCTATACATCTACAAAGGTAAAGCAAATTTTTTGCATACTGTTTGTGTAAACATATCAACCAATCACGGTCTCCCCAACATCGCCTATTTTTTCTAATTATTTGTAGATTTTGTCTAGAAAGTACTATCCAAGTATATTCATGTTTAACTTTAACAAATTTAAATTTGTTTTATGCTTGTTGTTGGCAAGTAGAAAGAAGTGTGTTTTATAGACTGTATATATAGCATTATACTTGATTAAACAACATTTTCTATATTCTATATTTATATATCTATATTCTATATTCTATATTCATTTTCTACATTTCTAAATTCTAAACTCTATATTCAGTATAATTAAAAGTTAGGTTACAAGCAATAATCTAATTTAACAGCTAGAACATCACTAATTTTTAACATTTTACGCCATATATATATACTTTTATGAATAAATCTAATATATTTAATCCATGACACAGTATTCAATTGTTCGATTCTTAGCCAATGGAACTTGACTCAATCATGCAAAAAGATTGCTTCAAGGTTTGCGAAATATAAATTCCGTAAAAAATAATCCAATGCATGAATTAATATGTTTTTTACAAGTAAAATAGAAGATAACGTTAAAGTCTACTTAAAGCTGGCTCGGATTCATTCTGAATACTGATTCGGTATTTATAAAAAAGAACATTGTAGTTAGTAGCGCACCATTTTTTTTAATTCAAAAACCAAATTAATGAATGAAATACCTTTATATGTTACTATCTTCACATATTAAGGTTTATTTTGACTTTACGTACAACATTAATTTACTTTTAAGTGGTTCGTCCCTTTAAAGCTTATTAATGATTTTTTTGCTTAAAAATATTTTCTTGGCTTTTGTCTGTTTTTGCCATACGACTTTTTTTCGCTCGAAGACATTTCTTGAGTTAATAATATTTGTAGTTCAAATAAAAGCTTGTTCATCAATAGTTATTTCAAGAAAATTTATAGTAAAAACATTATTGAGATGTAGTGTAATTACGACGCAAATTGCAGATAATTCGTACCTTTCTGCAGGTTCTTCTATTGGTTGCATAGAAGCATTCATCCCTTCCTGAATCTTTGTTACATTTACCTTAGCTCTCTGAAATTTTGTCATGGCTTTTTTTAATTCTGATTGAGTTTCCTTTAACTCGTCTTCAGGTTTTTCGCAATCTTTTTGTAAGTTTGATTTATATTCCTCGCATTGAGCAGTGTTCAACATTTCAATTTGATTTTGCCTTTGCCCTTCTGTTTGTTGCTCAAGTTCTTGCATTTTCTGAATGTGACAAAAGCAATGAATGCATTAGCATTAAAACATTTCAGCATGGTGGGTGCTTGTTAGTTAACAAGCGCCCAGCATGCTGAAATATTTTAATTCTAGTGCATTCTTTGCTTTTGCCATGATTAACTCGATCAAAAGCATGAACATATTCATTGCTTACAGCTTTTTCACCTTCATTCAACTGTAAGTAGCACTGCAACAGTTTGTTTATGTCCTTTAATAAACCATCAATGGTTAACTTTGTAATTTGGAGGTCTGCATCGTCTCTAAAACTTTCTAAATCAACTGTTATAATACCACTGTACCCCGAAGCCAGTCCAAGTAATCGCTCCTGCTTTCTCCACTACAAAGTTTATTGATCTGACTAAGACACTGACGAACGGCCACCACAAAAAAGCTGCAACAATCAAGTTTTTTTTGTCCTGATCTGCTTTCAATACTTTTTAGGTTCTTATACATACAATATGCATCCATAATTACGCGGTCACCACATACACCTGTGAAACCATTATTGTAAGCCAAGACTTTTTTTTTCAGCAGTGCTCAGTAGCTTAAAATTAGAAGCAGTTATGTTGGATTGAAAATGCTTGTAAGAATTATAACTTTGTTGGTACTTAAAGTTTCATAACCGAGTGAGGTAATCTTCTGCCTCAAAACTTTTTGTAGACAAAATAAACTTAAATGTCTGAAGCACTCAGAAATAAAAGTATAGGAAAACGCATATAGAACATAATAGATTGGTTTAAGAGCATTTAAGAGAAAACCCTACAAACTTTTATAAAAAAACGTCGTTTTCACTATTTACGAATTTTCTCCTTCTGTCAGCAAAAACTGCTGCAAAATAATGATGTCTTTTGCTGATAAACACACTAGTATTACAGCTGAAGAAAAAAGAATAATTATTCCAAAAAATTCTTCTAGCAGAAAAAAGTTGTGCTCGCTTGACTTAGCTGCTAGCCATGATATTTAAGTTTACTCAAGAGGTTAATCCCACCATCAAGAGTGAAACATCTCTTATTAACATTTATTTATTTAGGGGAGAGTGGGGTATTGGCGAACACCTAAGCGGGAATGCAAATTAAAGACACCAGTTATACAAAATTGATCATATTTATTGCTTATCAATTAGTTTAACTACTCAGTCACAAACCCTAAAAAGGAATTTTTAAAAATCTTATTATAAAATAAAAATTTATGCCAGAAATAAAACCATTGGTGTTCGGAATTACCCTGCCTACGTGGGGTAATTCCGAACACATTGGGGGGCAATCACAAGCACTGTTGTGTAATAGCGAATAAAAAGCTAATTGTAATAACTAAGTCTAAAAACTATATTATGCAACAAAAACAAAAAAAAGGAGTGACTTTATTTCCATAGAAGCTACAACAGAGTGTTACTCAAGAAAAACGTTGCATAAAATTATCAGAAAAATTTAAAATCAAATTATAGTGAACAACATCCGCAGCTTCATTACACTACTGCACGTCTGGAACTGAGCATAGGACCCCTTCTCAGCAGGTAAAAAAAAATTGTCGAATTTATTTTTTTACAATGCTGTTTTGACCATGTTCGGAGTTACCCCGCGTTCGCCATTACCCCACTCTCCCCTATATACAATTTATCACATCTCATGTAAAAAAAAAACTGAGAAATTGCGTTTAATAGAAAACAATATCCATCCACTGCTTAGAGTTTGTAGCTAAGCAGACTAGATAGACCTTGAGTTCATTTACAGTTAAACAAGCTCTTTACCCTTTTAATAATTACCACCAGTAATGACCGAAATGGCAAATTTTGTTGTAAATTATACTTCATCCAAATAGTAAGAGACAAATCAGTTACAAATAATAAGAGAGATAATCTTGTTGAAAAAAATTTAATACGGCAACGTTTCTGTTTAAAAACCAAACCAATAATTGCTGTTTTTATTATAGTATCTCCGAACTCATATATATATTAATTCTATTATTATATTCGTTAAAACGAAAAATAATTGAAACTTAGATAGTTTTAACCTTAAGATGCTATCACAAAGACTTTAATGTCAATTAACTTCTTTAATCTATTTATTAAAAAAGTTATTTAATATTATTATTAAATAACTTTTGTTTAAAAGTTATTTAATAATAATATTAAATAACTTTTAAATATAAAAAGTTAATTTGAATTAAAACTTACCGGCTTTTAAGTACTCACTCTTCTTTTTTTGGTAGATAAAAATGAATAAAATATATTCTTTTACTTGCCTATGCTACTTTAAACAAGTCAAGAAAAAAGTTTTTCTAAGAAATGTCAAAGAACTTCATTTTTATTTACTTTTGCAGAGATTAAGCGATTTTTTAATTGTTTGATTGAATAAATATGCATAGTTTAAGAAGGTGAAATCCTTTGAACTTTTCTAAGAAAAAATTTATTCTAAGAAATTTCAAACTTAAGCGTCTTGTTTTTAACCAATCTCTGTTTCGACGTCTTTTACTGAGCAAGTCCTTTCAAATTCGGTAACTAATTTAAAGAGAGTGCCAATGTATAGAGTATCTCATACGCGACCTATTCTTTGACATTGTTTTTGTTTCCGAAACTATATCTTACGTTCTTAAATTAAGTTTTGATAAGTTATTTTTTTTGTTAATATCCCGCTGCATTTTCAAAACTCTCACATTTTAGCGATACATCATCTAATTATAATTATATGTACGTGAGGTCAGGGTTACTTTCGGCTATTTATTTTCGTTGTTGTTTTGTCAAAATATCAATTTTACGAATTTTAAGAAATAAAAGTTTGATTTTTACGATATAAAGAAAATTTGATTAAAATGAGAATTATTCATATATTTATATTATTATGTTAAATATTTGTAAAATATCAACTGCAGTCACTAGGTATTTTATCGACGTATAGTTTATTTATGGTATGATTTTGTTGTTGAATGTTATTTATCAGCGAGATACAGCCATTATTACATGATGTATACCTATAGGGGTTCCTTGATCTCTCTTTCACGGGGCTGGTTGATCTGAGGATCAAGGTGCCCCCTACTAAAATTATGATACATGTATAAATTGTTATATTTAATTACATTAGAATAACTATTGAAATGCATTCACGGTTGTTTAGAAGTGACAAGTTATTATACGCAAGCGCAGTGGTAAATTTCAAATTTTAATAATGGCTACGATCTGTAGCAACGAATTTTTTTTTATTTAGTTGATTGATCATTTATATATGTTTCCATATAAATCAACATTTTAAACTCTTTCTTATACTGAAATCCTAGTAAGCATATCTCAGTTGCATAAGAAAATGATTTAAACAAGATAAAGATTATATCAAAAAGTTTAAATATGCGCTTTTCTATGTAAATTAACATTCTTGAATATGCTTTTAAAAACCCTAAAATGTTTTTTTTCTTTGTTTAGTTAATTAATGCTGACATTTGATTTTCGCAAACATATTTTGAAATTTCTAATGAAAAAACTGGTTTACTAAATTTTAAATGTGAATTTCTTGGCAGAAATTTTAAGAGTTATGTTTTTAAGTATACTTTATTGCTAACTTTCTATTGATCTTGTAAAAAACTAAATTTAAGATCAAAGTGCTCCAAAGTGCAGATTAAGGTGCCGCATATATAGTTCACCTTGATCCTTTGTAGGTGATGTTATAAAGTTGAGTTCTAGGCTTACTAAATATTATTTGGGACAAAATTAGCTTGTTGATTTGAAATAAATATTCTTTTAAAAATGTTGAAAATAGTTTTGTTTTCTGCAAGGGTTTTCAAGTAATCAACCATAAACTATAAAAAGGATCAAGGTGTCCCCATCTCCTCTAACAGTAATATTTTTTAAAGTTTTTCTGCAATTAGAGTATTTTAACACTTGTATGGAAAAAAGGAATTTTGATTGGATAAGGTTAAAATTTTAAAAATAAGTTTCAATTAGTAACTATTTACAAGCTTGTGTAACTAAATAGATACTTTCAAATTGAAGCTGCAACTTTTTTTAATCAGTTTTTTTTAATCTGAAAAAAAACTTGAAAATTTTCAAAACTTGAAAGAGTACTGGCTGATGACTTTGATAAAAATAAATATACAATTAAAATTAATTAAAAGTCATTTATAAGAAACGTGTTTTTAATAAATATACTTACAGACACACACACATACATATAGACATACATGCATACATACATACATACATACATACATACATACATACATACATACATACATACAGACATACATACATACTTAATTATACATACATAATTGAACATCTATCTCACACTGGTAAATAAATTAATGCTTGCTGAAAAGCAGTTGCTTTGTGAATTCACTTATATATCTAATATTGTATAGGTGTATATTATTTGGTGCCCAATTTGTAATAGGCACATGTCTGCAGTATTTCATTAAACAATTTAAAATGATCATTTTTTTTATTTCCGGTAATAAAAACTTTTATTTTCTTATACTTAATATTCTTATATCAACAGATTCATCACAACTTATGGCAGTTACTAAAGGAAGCTCTGCAGAGGACTGGCTCATTGCGAAGGCACCTTAGCAGCTCTCATCCTCAAGATTGGCAACAAATGGAGATGTCCTCCGTTGTCTCCTCTTTTATCATGTGGAAGAGCATCTCACAATAAAGGAGAGCATGCATCATATAATTCAAGAGCTGATTGTTGTGTGGAATTAGTCAAGAATCCCAACACATAGAGTTGGTTCTGGTGAAAGAAAACTTCGGAATTTATACAATTCCTATCAGCTTCTTAAAGAGAATCGAGCTACAGACCTAAAAAGCTGTAGAATTAAAAAACAGATGTTCAAGGACACACTTTATGAGCTTTTTGACTTGGCAACTAAAACCGCAATGGAGACAATAACCATTGCTGAAGATACGCAATTTCTTGCAATGCAGCGAGAAGATGTTACCAGCTGCAGCATGGCCGGAGTTGATATGAACCTACTGGCAAAGGAGGCCAGAAAGAGAGCTCAAGATCAAACATTTGCTGCAAGGTTATCAAAACAGCAACTCTCCAGAGGTCTTGTCTCAGCCAACATCTGCTGCTCAGAAGACAGTCAAGACAGCGATGATGACTCGAGTTTTTTGATTCTGTCTTCTGCATTGCAATATAATTCTTCTACACCAAAGCTAAAGCGTCTGAAAAGTATTGTGTCAAACCCAGAGGTTGCTGGAGCATTGGACAGAGTTAATCTTCCAGATCGCAAAGCTATGTTTGTTATTGCTTCAGTGGTTAAAGCACTAGTATATCCACTTGCAGACTTAAGTCTGCCTCGAAGTACAATTAGGAGATTTCGAATGTTTACTCGTAAACACATTACTCAGAATGACAAAGACAACTTTTCAATTGAATTTCCATTGCTTCTACACTGGGATGGGAAACTGCTTTCAAATATTACTAGTTCAAAAGAAACTGTAGACCGCGTTGCAGTGATTGTAACTAGAAATGGTTTAGAGAAATTGCTAGCGAATCCAAAAATTGCAAGAGGAACAGGAGTGGAACAAGCAGCAGCTTGCTTAAAAATCTTGGATGATTGGAAAATTCGAGATAAACTTCAGGGTTTAGTCTTTGACACAACATCATCCAACACAGGTCTTCACAAAAGAGCTTGTGTTCTAGACGAAGAAGCAGTTGGTCGTGAGCTTGTAAGTATTGGGTGCCGTGACCATGTTCTGGAGGTTGTTCCGAGCAATGTCTTTACAGCTCTCTTTGGTAAAACAGGGGGACCTGAGTTTGGCTTGTTCAAACAGTTTCAAAAGAAGTAGCCATATAATGAGCAAGCGAGATTCTCTCTAGCCAAAGATGAGCTCTTTATTGGAGATATGGAAGTCCTTCAAAAGGAAATGGTAGCATTCTACACCAAAGCCATTGACAAAAAGCAACCTTGGGAGGATTATCTTAAACTACTTTGGTTATGTCTGTTCTTACTCGGGGGAGGCTCTGTTGGTGCTGATATATCATTTCGCGCTCCAGGAGAATTGCATCATGTTCGATGGATGTCAAAGGACATCTATGCTATGAAAATGTTACTATATCAAGACCAGCTTACTCTGACTGTTTAAGCGAAAAAAGATCTAAAACAGTTCCAAAAGTATCCAAACCGCACAATCGCCGTTGCAGCTTTATCTGAATTTTATCGACACCTTTGGTTATTCTCAGAACATCATATAGGTCTGGCATGTTTTGATTGTCGGATTGATCTCGATGTGAAGAGGCCCATAGTAGTTATCCTCCAACAGCCCAAAACAATTCTAGCACTGAAGAGAGTAGATTCCAAGAATACCGACTTCAACAGACAAGAGACATTTGTGACTATGAGAACCTATAGTTTATTCGAGTTGTTGAGCAGTACAGGTAGAAAAGAGGCCAAAAACTTCATTTCAAAAGATCCTATTTATTAGGAAGACAATGAATCATATCAGATGTTGGGAGAGAGAGTCTAAAGATTGAAAGTTGTTAATGACAGCGCGTAACGTGGAATTGCATTAATTCGACAGTACAAAAAATCGATTACATAGGATAAAAAACAAAATCAGTTCCTACTCGTCTTGTTTAACGTCACCGCAAGCTATACACTACTTCATCCAAGGCAGCCATGTTGGCGAAAGATGACAAAATTGTTAATTAATAAACATACATTTTTCAACATATTCACAAAATTCTTGCATGATATTACATTATTGTTTAAAATTACGAAACATTGAAATACTTTAATGAAAATTGATCAGATGATCTATATTCATTAGATAATTTGCAAGCATTCATATCTACCTGATTTAAATTGTTAGTTTATTTAATTTTTAAATTTGATATTAAATATTAGTAAAAACATAAATTTTTTGATTTTTTATCATAGTGTTCAAAAAGTCAAACATTATAGCAACCCTTATATATTATCAGATTTGCTTCATATTTGGCTAAAGTAATGCAAATATTAATAGGATCAAAGGCAGCCTTGTGGAGAAATAAGTTTCAATAATTTATAATTTTGGACCATCCTAATATTACATACATATATACATACATACATACATACATACAAACATACATACATGCATACATACATACATACATACATTCATACATACATACTTACATACATACTCATATTCATACATACATACATACAAACACACATTGTTACATACATACATAAATACATACATACATACATACATACATACATACAACAATGAGAGAATTTATTTTTATTTTTTCCTTGAATTCTATTAAACTACTTTTTATTCATTATATGATAGCTACATTAGGTTGTGTATAGAATGCAAGGTGCTGGATTAATACTGACAAACCTTTTCATAGGATATATAAAAATAAATATTAAGCACACTTTAATATGCGATATATGGGAATGAGATCATAGTAACAAGCAGATTGTTTCATTGCAAAAGTAGGAAATGATAATATTATATTTCAATTAGTCTTATTTTACTAATAATTGATCACGTTAGATAATTAATTGTATTAAATCTCACAATAAGGTTTTGCTAAATATTAGTCTTTTATCCAAAAATACCTTAAAAAACTTTTGGAAGTTGACAAATGCTGATATATGGAAGGTTATGTAAATCACATGGTGGATATGACTGCTGGCAGGGCCATTTAACCTAATTTTAATGCAGTTTAAAAGACAATGTTTAATTGTATTTTTGGTTTAGAAAAAAAATATTTTACTACCTTATGTTTTGGTATAACTTCATATTTCCTAAGCTTAAGTTAATTGTTATTTCCTGATTTGTTAGAGTCAAAGGTTAAGATGTAGCCTTTGCTTTGGGTAACGAAAAGTAAAAAAAAAAATTAGGGTAAATATAGACCACGGTTGGACTTAAGCCTTTTGCTATCCTAGTCGAGTGATAAATGCCCCTTCGAAGTCAGAAGGCTTATTTAGGCTCAAATTAGAACAGACTACTAAACTTTTCCTATTTCTACCGCGCAAAGTTCGGATTTCGCAAAAAAAAAAAAGTTAAAGAGATTTCGAACATTTAAATTCGAACATGAGAACATGGCTAAACTGTTTGAGTGTTTTTATATGAAAGCTGAAATTTTAGGAGGCCTAAGAGAAGTCCATCATTCTCAAAAAAAGAAAAAGTACGAAGATTTTTGTTGCCAGTTTCTCCACATTCATGTCTAAGAAAGATACTTTACAGAAAATAGAGTAAATTTGACCATTTTTTTTCCATTTGAAGAGTTTGGTTAGTGAAGCAAGAATAGAATTTTCTGAGCAGTATTCTCAAAAAGCATGGAATATATTGGAACCTCAAATTCAATTGAAACATACACTGTTCAATAGGTAAATATAAAAATTTTTATCTAATAAAAATAATACTTTAGTTTTATTAAATATAAATGTTTATATTTACCTGTATACTCTTTTCTATTATCGGCTGTTTCTGCAAAAGCAATGTCGGATTTCGTAAACTGAATACTTAACGTCAAACTTTTAATGTGATCAATCCCGAGAGGTGAAACAAAAAGAAGTCGAAAAAAAGACGAAATTTTTCAGACTGGCCTTAAATCACCTGAGTATCTGTAAAGCAGCTTAAAGAAGTTTAATTTGTTTCTTTTTGCACACTTGCTCGTGGAGATTAAAATTTTCTTCGAATAATAATGAAAAGCAAGCTAGATAATTTTCAAAGTAGCTCATTAATTTGTTTTTTTTTTTCGAAATGTCTTCGTAGAGCGCATTGTGCTCTATATAGCCATAGGCTACTCAGAGCGCAATATTGTACACGCATGCGCAATTATTTTATTATAACAGTGGGGCTTATATTTCACAATAAAGATGTTTGGAAAGGCGGTTAAATCGAAATCAAAAATTATTTACTAAAGAAACATTTTGTGCAATTCATAAAGTAAATATTTTAGATTAGAACTTTCTATCGCCATCAAAGTACAACGATAACATTTATTTGGAGAGTCAATAATTTCATCAGTTCAATGCAGTGAACTTATCTTAAACATTTCATTCAATTTGAATGAAATGTTTAAGATAAGTTCTAAACAATCCATTATGGCTTGCCATCATCTATCTATAATAATCATGACTTCATTACTTTAAAAAAGATTTTTCATTCAGCAACTTATTGAGAAAAACATGCTAGTTCATGGCGCACAATTTTAGTACCTAATTTCCTTTTTCTTTAATCATTTGCGGGGGTAGGGGGGGAGTACAAGATAAAATTCTTTGCAGGGTAAATTTTATTATTATTGTTAATTACATTGCTACATTTTAATATCAATAAAATGAATTAATATTCAATAGCAATAATTTAAACCTTTTTTTACTTAAAAAGGTTTATATTATTGTTTGTATTAATAATATTATTATATTATAATATATTGATATATATTATCATAATTATATTATTATTACTGTCATAATTAATAACTTTATAATGTTGCTTTATTTAGATAAAATGAGTGAAAAATTAAATTGTAAAAATTTCAATAATTTCATATTGAAATTTATATGTTGATTTTTTAATGGAAACAGTAAAACTAATTGTAATACTATTATTACTAGTAATAATACTACTATTAGTGTACCAAAAATGTTTATGTTTTCTTATTTATTTAAACTTTTATAAATTATAAAAGTTTAAATAAATAAGAAAACATAAACATTTTTAGTACACTAATAAAAATAATCAGGAAGTCAATATTTAATTATAAATTGACTTTGTCGAAGTCAATATATAATAGAAGTTTTTGGTGTTTGTTTAGACATCCAAAATATTGTTGCTATGAATGAAAAAATCAGTTAGTACTCTTTTCATATACTTTTTTTATTATAATACAATCATATACAGTGCTGGCAAAAAGTCTTGCAACAAGGCCTAATATTACACAAATCAATGTTTCCACGCCAGTAGGCTCATTGTTATTATCTTATACTTTTATCTTTAGGTATAAATATATTTATAAAGACAATTTTGTGGCTTAAGCAGTTAATTTAGTGAAAATCATGGCTAAGATTCGGCAGCTTAGTAAAGAAGAAATAGCATGCATTCAACGTCTTGCTAAAAGTGGTATGTCTCATGCAGACATTGAAACAATTTAAATGGTTGAACGCACTACAATTTGGCGTGTTGTAAAGCAGGTTATCTCCCTATCTCCTAAAAAGAGGTCTGGACGTCCTAGAGTCACTTCACAGCGCACTAACCTCAGGATGGTAACAATGGTCAAGATGAATCCTTAAAAAACCTCTGGTGACCTACAGATCAGCATACCAACACGTTCTAATGTCTCAAAGCGCACAATCCGTCACAGACTTTCTGCGGAATTAAACTTACCTGCACGAAGGCCATTTAAGAAGCCATTAGTAACTGAAAAGATGAGAAAAAAGCGCATTGATTTCTGCAAGAAGCATCAAGATTGGACAGAAGAGCAGTGGACGCAGGTGATGTTCAGTTTTTTGTTTGTCGACATGCTGGTTCTAATCCTACCAATCCTAAATACACATGTAAAACTGTGAAGCATTCACCTTCTGTAATGGTGTGGGGTTGTTTTTCTGATCATGGCCTCGGAGATTTATACTTTTTGCCCAAAGGAGAAACTATGAATACAAAAAAGTACCTCAACGCTTTGGAAGAACCTCTAATCAATTTCATGATTATTCATCAGTGCACAATTTTTGAACATGATTCAACACCATAACACCATGCCACACTGCGTAGTCTGTGAAGCAGTGGCTTGGATCAAATCTATAGTAAATAAAAAGTACCGCAAGTAGTGAAACTGTAAGAAGGTACAGCAAGTATTGGAACTTGCAAAAAAAAATACCACAAGTAATGGAACTTGCAATAAGTTACAGCAAAAAGCAGAACTTTCAGAAAAAAAGTTACGCGAGTAGTCGATTTTGCAAAATAGTACAGCAAGTAGTGGAACATGCAAAAAAAAGTGTCTCAAGTAGTGGAACTTGCAAAAAAAGACAGCAAGTAGTGGATCTGCTTAATAAATAGTACTGCAAGTAGTGGAACTTGGAAAAAAGTACAGCAAGTAGAGGACTTTGCAAAAAGGTACAACAAGTAGTGGAACTTGCAAAAAAAAGTACTAGAAGTATTGGAACTTGCAAAAAGGTTCATCTAGTAGTGGAATTTGCAACAAGGTACAGCAAGTAGTTGAACTTGCAAAAAAAAGGGCGGAAAGTAGTGGAGCTTGTAAAAAAGTACAGCAAGTAGTGAAACTTGAAAAATGGTACAGATGTAGTAGAAGTTGCAAAGAGGTGCAGCAAGGAGTGGAACTGACAAAAATAAGTACGGCAAGTAGTTTAACCTGCAAAATAGCGCAGCAAGTAGTTGAACATGTAAAAAGGTACAGCAAGTAGTGAAACATGCAAAATGGTAGAGTAATATAAAAACTTTTAAATAAAAAGTACCGCAAGTAGTAGAACGTGCAAAAAAGTTCAGCAAGTGGTGCAACTTATAAGTAAAAAAAACCGAAAATAGTGGAACTTGCAAAAGGGTACAGCAAGTAGTAGACTTTGCAAAAAGGAACAACAAGTAGTGGATTTTTCAAGAAAAAGATCTGCAAATAATGGAACTTGCAAAAAAGTACACAGAGTAGCGGATCTTGCAACATGGTACAGCAAGTAGTTAAACTTGCAAAAAAAGAGTACCGCATGTAGTGGATCTTGCAAAAAGGTACAGCTAGTAATGGAATTTGTGAAAAGGTACATTAACTAGTTGAATTTGCAAAAAAAAAGTACGGCATACAGTAAAGCTTGCAAAAAGGTACAGCAAGTTGTGGAACTTGCAAAAAAGTACACTACGCAGTAAAACTTGCAAAAAAAAGTACAAGCAAAAAATAAAACTTGCAAAAGGGATTGCAAGAAGTGGAATCTGCAAAAAAGTACAGCAAGTAGTGCTACTTGCAAAAAAGGTATAGCAAGGAGTGGAACTTGCAAAAAAATAGTAGCTCAAGTAGTGGAACTTGCAAAAAGGTACAGGATGTTGGGGAACTTGCAAAAAGATACTTCAAGTAGTAGAACTTAAAAACAAAATACCACAAGAAGTGGAACTTGCAACAAGATACAGCAAGTAGAAGAACTAGCAGAAAAAAAGTACCGCAAGTAGTGGAACTTGTTTAAATAAACATCAAGTAGTGTAACCTGTGAATAAAAGAAACCGCAAGTAGTGGAACTCGCAAAAAGGTACAAGTAGTAAAAGTGGCAAAAAAAAAGGACAGCAAGTAATTGAAGGTGCAAAAAAGTACAGCAATACGTGGATCTTGCAAAAAAAAAGAACCGCAAGTAGTTGAACTTAAAAAAGAATAACTCAAATAGTACAATTTGCAAAAAAATAGTACTTGAAGAAATGGAACTTTCAAAAGGGTACAGCAAACTGTGGAACTTGCTAATCAGCACCACAAGTAGTCGAACATGCCAAAAGGTACAGTATGTAGTGGAATTTGAAAAAAAAAAGTAATACAAGTAGTAGAACTTGCGAAAAGATATATCAAGTAGTGTAACTTGTAAATAAAAAGTACTGCTGGTAGTGGAACTTACAAAGAAAAAGTACTGCAAGTAGTGGAACTTGGAAAAAGGTACAGCTAGTAGTGGAATTTGCAAAAAAGTACAGCAAAAAGTTGAACTTGCAAAAATAACGTACGGCAAGTAGTGAAACATGCAAAAAAGTGCACAAGTAATGAAACACGGAAAAAGACAGTATAAAAAGAAATTAAACTTGAAAAAAAAGTACAGCAAGTAGTGGAACTTGCAAAAAAGTGCAGCAAGTAGTGGAAGTTGCAAAAAGTACAGCCAGTAGTGGAAAAAGCAAAAAAAAAGTAATGCAAGTAGTAGAACTTGCAAAAAGGTACAGCAAGTAGTTTAACTTGAAGAAAAAAAGTACCGCAAGTAGTGGAACATGCAAAAAGGTACAGCAAGTAGTGGAACTTTCAAAAAGGTACAGCAAGTAGTGGAACTTGCAAAGAGGTACAGAAAGTATTGCAACTTGCAAAAAGGTTTAGGAAGTAATGGAACTTGTAAATAAAAAGTACCGCAAGTAGTGGAACTTGCAAAGAAGTACAGAAAGTAGTGAAACTTGCAAAAAGGTACGGCAAGTAATGGAAGTTTTAAAAAGGTACAACAAGTATTATATTTTGAAAAAATATTTAGCAAAGAGTGGAACCTGTAAATACAAAGTCCGCAAGTAGTGGAACTTGCAAAAATATACAGCAAGTAGCAAAATCAACGAAAAAAAGTAGCGCAAGTAGTGGAACTTGCAAAGAGGTACAGAAAGTAGTGAGACTTGCTAAAAGGTACAGCAAGTAGTGGAACTTTTAAAAAGGTACAACAAATATTGGAACTTACAAAAAGGTTTAGCAAAGAGTGGAACTTGTAAACAAAAAGTACCGCAAGTAGTGGAACTCGCAAAAATATACTGCAAGTAGTGGAACTAACGAAAAAAAAGTAACGCAAGTAGTAAAACTTGCAAAGAGTAAAGCAATTGGTGGAACATGCAAAAAGGTACAGCTAGTAGTTGAATTTGCAAAAAGGTACAACAAGTAGAGGAACTTGCAAGAAAAAGTACTGCAACTGGTGGAACTTGCAAAAAAGTACAACAAGTATTGGAACTTGCTAAATATAGGGCAAGTAGTGGAATTTGCAGAGAAAAAGTACCGTAAGTAGTCAAACTTGAAAAAAGAAATAAAAAGTAGTGGAACATGCAAAAAAGTATAGCAATTAGTAGAACTTGCAGTAAAAAAGTACAGCAAGTAATGAAACTTGCAAAAATGTACAGCAAGTAGTGGAAATTGAAAAAAAAAAAAAAAAAAAACATAAGTAGAGGAAGTTGCAAAAAGGTTGAGCAAGTAGCAGAAACTGCAGAGAAAAAATTAAGCAAGTATTCGAACTTGAAAAATGTACACCAAGTTGTGGAACTTGCAAAAAAAAGGTACCGCAATTAGTGGAACTTGCAAAAAGGTACGGCAAGTATTAAAACGTGCAAAAAAGCGCAGCAAGTAGTGGAACATGCAAAAAGGTAGAGCAATTAGTGGAACTTGCAAAAAAAAAGTAATGCAAGTAGTGGAATTTGCAATAAGGCACAACAAGAAGTGAAACTATGGAACTGTTAAAAAAAAATACCGAAAGAAGCGGAACTTGCAAAAAAGTACATCAAGTAGTGTAACTTACAAAAAGATACAGCAAGTTGTGGAACTTGAATAAAAAAAGTACCTCAAATAGTGGAACTTTCAAAAAGATACAGCAAGTAGTGAAGCTTGCAAATAGGTAGTGCAATAGTTGAACTTGCAAAAAGGTACTGCAATTAGTGAAACTTCTATAAAAAAAAAACTGCAAGTAGTTGAACTTGCAAAAAGGTAGAGCAACTAGTGGAACTGGCTAAAAAAAGTACAGCAAGTAGTGGAAATTTGCAAAAACGTACAGCAAGTAGAGGACTTTGAAAATTGGTACAACAAGTAGTGTGACTTGCAAAAAAAATTAATGCAATTAGTGAAACTTAAAAAAAAGCAAACCAAGTAGTAGATCTTGCAACAAGGTACAGCAAGTAGTGGAACTTGCAAAGAAAAAGTACTGCAAGTAATGGAACTTGCAAATAGGTACAGCTAGTCGTAAAATTTGCATGAAGGTACAGCATGTAGTTAAACATGCAAAATAAAGTACGGCAAGTAGTGAAACTTGCAATCAGGTACAGCAGGTAGAGCAACTTGCACGATAGGTACAGCAAGTGGTGGAACATAGAAAAAAAATCACTGCATGTAGTGAAACTTGCGAAAAAGTACACCAAGTAATAAAACTTGCAAAAAGGTACAGCACGGAGTGAAACTTGCAAAAAAAAAAATACCGCAAATAGTGGAACTTGCAAAAATATACATCAGGTAATAGAACTTACAGATAAAAAATTCAGCAATTAGTCGAACTTGTAAAAATGTACAGCTAGTACGGGAACTTGCAAAAAAATACAGCAACTAGTGTGACCTGCAAATAAGTATAGCAAGTAGTGGAACTTCCAAAAAGGTATAGCACGGAGTGGAAATTGCAAAATGAAAGTGCCGCAAGTAGTGGAACTTGCAAGAAGATACAGCAAGTAGTTGAACTTGCAAAAAAGTACTGCAAGTAGTATAACTAACGGAACGATTATTCCACAATTAGTCGAACTTGCAAAAAAGTACAGTAAGTAGTAGAACTTGCAGAAAGGTACAGAAAATAAATAAACTTGCAAAAAAAAAGTACTGCAAGTAGTAGAATTTGTAAAAAGATACAGCAAGTAGTGAAACTTGCAAAAAAAAGTACCACAAGTTGTGGAACTTGCAAAAAGGTACAGCAAGTAGTGAAAATTGCAAAAAAGTAGTACTTGTAGTGCAACTCGCAAAAAAGCACAGTAAGTAGTTGAACTTGCAAAAGAAAAGTAGTGCAAGTAGTTTAACAAGAAAAAAAGTTCAGCATATAGTTAAACTGGAAAAAAAACCCGCAAGTAATGTGACTTGAAAATAAGTATATCAAGTATTGAAACTTGCAAAAAGGTACAGCAAGTGGTAGAACTGGCATAAAGGTACAGCAAGTAGTTGAACTTGCAAAAAAAAAGTACCTCAAGTAGTGGAACTTACAAAAAGGAACAGCTAGTAGTGGAATTTGCAAAAAAGTGTAGCAAGTAGTTAAACTTGCAAAAAAAAAGGTACCGCAAGTATTGGGACTTGAAAATAGGTACATCAAGTATTGAAACTTGTAAAAGGTACAGCAAGTAGTAGAACCTGGAAAAAAAAGTACTGCAAGAAGTGGAACTTGCAAAAAGGTACAGCTAGTTGTGAAACTTGTAAAAAGGTTAAGCAAGTAGTTGAACTTGCAAATAAAATGTACCGCAAGTAGTGGAACTTGCAATAAGGTACAGCAAATAGTGGAACTTGCAAAAAAAAGTGGTGGAACTCGCAAAAAGGTACAGCAAGCAGTAAAAATTGCATTAAAAATGTACTGCAAGTAGTGGAAGTTGCGAAATGGTACAGCAAATAGTGGAATTTGCAAAAAAGTTCAGCAAGTAATTGAAATTTCGAAAACAAAGTACGGCAAGTAATGGGAATTGCAAAAAGGTGCACCAAGTCAGGGTTAGTAGTGAAAGTAGTGAAACTTTCAAAAACGTACAGCAAGTTGTGGAACTTGCAAAAAGGTACAGCTAATTGTGGAACTTGCAATAAGGTACAGCAAGTGGGTAACTTTGAAAAAAATGTACTGCAAGTAGTGGAACTTGCAAAAAGGTACACCAAGTAGTAAAACTTTTAAAAAATAAGTACTAGAAGAAATGAATTTAGCAAAAGGGTACAGTAAGTAGTGGAACTTGCAAAAAAAAACTACCACAAGTAGTGGAACTCGGAAAAAGGTACAGGAAGTTGTGGAACTCGCATAAAGGTACAGAAAGTAGTTGAATTTGCAAAAAAAAGTACTGTAAGTAGTGGAACTTACAAAAAGTTAAAGCAAGTAGTGGAACTTGCAAAAATGTTTGGGGATAGTTAAGGATGGTTGTTACTTCTAAATTGTTGTTTGATGTTTGTATTATAGGAGGTGTTCTAATGGAAGCCAGCTGTTTATTAGACACTGTAGTCTCATGACCACTATGAAATCTTATGTAAACATAATGAGGATTTGATTTGATGAGCTGAACCTCATTTACTGAATCTCCTTATCTACTTTGCATCGCATTTCTTTTTAAAATTACATGCCCTGGGTTGGTTTTTCATGGAAACTTGATATATTCATTTACATTAAACTAAAAATATCGATAATAGAAAGCTAAATGTACCTCTCTATAACACTTTCAGGTATTGCGAGTAATTAATTACACATCAGTGCATCAGTGAATGTAACCAAAGTCTTGTGTGCATTAACTCAAAAAAAAAACAAACTTCAAACTAATTAATCTTTATTTCTTTATTTAAAACAAAATAAATTTAAACAAATTAAAAAAAAAGATTGTTTTAGTTTTTTATTATTATTAACTTCTTTTAATTTTCTTATTTATTTGTTTTTTATCTTTTTACTATTTATATAGAAACTTCTATTGTTTTTGTTATTAATAATTCTTTTTCTTACTGTAAATAATATTATTATTATTATTATTATTATTATTATTGTTATTATTATTAGTGCATGCTTATATTTTTTTTTTATTTGTAGAATGGATTAGAATCAAAAGCTATTACATTTTGATCACTAAACTTTTAGTCAAAACGAGCACAGATGAACCAGATGCTTATGCGACAAACACTTACTATTCGCAGTCTTTATCACCTAAACTAGCACCTAAACTTTTTTAATTATTTAGTTACTGAATTCTACTAAATAATAATAATAATATCTAAAGCATTTTCATAAGTTTTTCTCAGTTAAAAGTTAGTTGCTGAATTCTAATCAGTTATCCAAAAAAAGAGCAACGTATTTTAAAATCTACATAATTATAAATTCTAATGGAGATAAATAAACAACATTTTTTCATTTTATTAAATTATAATATTAAAATGTTTATTCAACTTTATTTTTTAGTATTAATTTATGTCTATTGTGAATAACTTTAACAAAATTTTGAAAATTTATCATAGATCCCACGTTTTTTTTTGTTTAAGAAGCCTTATATTACTCTTATTGAAGTAATTATAGGTTTTCAGCTTTTTCTTACGCAGAACAGCTATATAGTAGGATTCTGGTCATTTTTATTATTTGGGCTTTGCATTATTAATGTCAAAGGGGAGGCAGAGTCTTGAATATTTTGTCAGTTTTTGATAAAGGGGAGGGGATGCCAACAAAATAGGGGGTTTGGTCATTTTTATAAGGAGGAGTTGGAGGAGGAGTTTTAAACACTTTGACAGTTGTTGATAAGGGGGAGGGTAGGAGGTCAGGAAAAATTGACATCAACAGTTTTACTTTTTTTAATAAAGTTATTTACTAAATAAAAAGAAATTAAGGCAGCTTTAGTAGCCGTTTATTACGTAGCGTTTGTGGGGAGAGAGGTAATCGAATGTTGACATCAGGGTTTATAAGGGAGTTCTGTGAAAGTTTGACAAAGGAGGAGGGAGGTAAAAATTGCCAAAATGTTGTTGATATAATTAATGGACAGCTCCTCATAGTTGTGCCTGGTATTTATTTTCTTTGCCACCAAAAACACAACTATAAATTATAACCGATCGTGGAATAATATAAATAATATAAAGTAAATAATGTGTAATAATAATAAAGTAAAACTGTGTTTATTTGGATTTGACGTTGTGCATGTTTGATTAAAGTACAATTGTCTTATTTTCTGTAAATGTTAACTTTCCGTTTATGTATCAATATATGTATTTCAGTTTTTGAATCTTTAAAAATTCTTCAAAACAGGCCTTAGCCCTAATAGTTGCCGAACAACTTTCTAGAAACCCCAATAACACAGACTAACAGTTTGTCAGGCAAGAGTGGATCCGAACCATGTAGTAGAAGGTAATTTTTTCGATTAGCTGGATATAGACCACACTGTTCTCCAAATTGACCACCAGGTTGAAACTCTCCCCACTCCCAATTTTTTT
Organism: Hydra vulgaris; assembly: GCF_038396675.1. Taxonomy (NCBI): domain Eukaryota; kingdom Metazoa; phylum Cnidaria; class Hydrozoa; order Anthoathecata; family Hydridae; genus Hydra; species Hydra vulgaris. The sequence continues at coordinate 74,043,712 of NC_088920.1, read as the reverse complement.
GCATTATGTTAATCATATGCAATAGTAAACACAATTTATGTTGCCAAAAAAATCTGAACTAAGTGCTGAGTATGTAAAATTTAAAAATTAAAACACATCATTTCTTTCTTTTTTTCTTTCAAAGTGAAAATAAAGTCAGCCATTGTTGTCAAAATAACACAATAATATTTATCTATTATATTTTTAAAAAAAACACTCAATAAATATATTTATAACACAAATGATATTTTCACTATTGTTTATTTAAATTGAAGTTCACTACCGCAGATTTTAGCTTTTCTCCATAGTTTTTGTGTCCAATAGTTCTTTTATAATTCACCCAAGTTTTTTTAAATTTGTGATGAACAGCTTCACCACATTGTTCTGCATAGATACTTAAGCTTTTATTATTGTGTTCTACAAAAGGGAGAATGTGACACACTAAAATATGAATTTTCCATGAAACTGTTAAATTGAAGTCAAAAATATCTTTGATATACAGTTGAAGATTAAAAATTGAACTTTTGAAGTCTTCAATTTTAACAGAAATATCTATACCCAGTTCCAAACCAAACACTGCTGATTATATTAATAAAAATTTACGCAAACAATTAACTATCGGTAAAATATTAATTGCTGCAGCAAAGGTGACATCTCTCTCTAAAACATCTAACAAGGACATTAATCTATTTGCATTGTTTCCATCTAAACCTACACCATGATACCCTCTCATTAGTATGTAATGTGTTTTCAACCAGTTTTTAAAATATGGCCAAACACACAAAAGTACAAAATTTATCTACAACTCCCATCAAAATGTGGAGCTCAGGTGAAGGAACAATGTGTTCAAGAAAAGTTTCTTGTTCTTCTTGTAAGTAAATTAAACGAGGATTGATAACAGTTTTGTATTCCTGCATTTTCAATCTTTTTTTCCCATCACATACATATTGATCATAACACAGGTCTATGGAGCCTAAAGTTCTAAGTTTTCCTGTTTCTAGCGAGCATTCTCCTTCACAATACAAACAGGCATTTTTACCAGAGTGACCTGATAGTCCAAAAATACTGTTTGCACACTTTAAATCAAATGCAAAACTAAAGTTTACTTCTTCAAGTTTTAGAGGAGCCAATAATTTTCCTCTGAAACCAACTCCACAATGGCAAGAATATAACAACGTTTTACGCCAAAATCTTTATATATTTCAGATGAAGAATAGTGATTTTTTGGATGAAAAATGTTAATGATAACTTTTAAAAAGTTTTGACCACCACCTATAGAAAATCTTATCATTGCATTAAGGTTATCGATACCTCTTTTTTCTGTTATAAATTTAATAAATTCTGTTGTATTTTTTACATAAACTATATCTCTAAAAAACTGTCTGATCTCCGTCAACCAGTTCCTCTGTTTTGCATTCATATAAAGAATCAAGAGTTCCCTCTAATTCAGTCATTTTAATATTAATACTTGATTCTACAACACCAGTTACGTTCCTCCGTAAAGTAGAACATAATTTTTTTGTTTTGTTTTTAGAAAGTTCTAATTCATTCGATAGTTCCATTATAGTTTGGAATGAGATCTGGTTTACTTTCTTTCTTTTTGACATAATTTTATTAACTCCAACTGTAACCGAGAGAAGATTTCCACCCGTAGACAACATGAAATGCTCTCTGCTTACAATGTTTTCACGTTCCATTTTGCGTTTTAACAATCCAGAAACTATTTGTTCTGCATTTTTCTCCCCAAGCGACTCACTGATATTTATGATATTGCCTACAGTGTTTCTTTTGCAACAAGGATGAGAAACTCCTCTGCCTAAAATTAACAGTGATAATTTAACAAGTATTTTAAAATAACTAAAAATTGAATAAGAAATAAAACAATAAAACTATTGAATCAAACTTTACAGTTTGATTTTAAAATTTATCAAACAATATAGAATTTTAAAGTTATTAAAAACAATATAAACTTTTAAAAATTTATTTGAACAAACAAGTTAACAATATCTACAAGTGCAAAATATTTGCACTTGTAAAAAGAATCTAAATAGTTGTGGATTATTTATACATTATAAACTTTTTTATTTTGATTGATAAAAAATAAAATAAAAATACATTTCAATAAAATTTATTTAAATTATAAAACCGTAATACTTATTATTCACAACAAGAATTAAATAGCAAAGACTTCAGATTTTCTCAGTTGAATTAAAAAAAAGTTGTATTTGGCTCTGTATCAACATGTATTTCAGATGTATTTGGCTCTGTATCAACATTTGTTTGGATACCTAGCAGTGAGGAGGTTCGTCTAATACTGCTTCTATCAACCTATATATATATTTATATATATATATATATATATATATATATATATATATATATATATATATATATATATATATATTTATATATATACATATTTATATATATACATATATATATATATATATATATATATATATATATATATATATATATATATATATATATATATATATATATATATATATATGTATATATATATATATATATATATATATATATATATATATATATATATATGTAATAATTAACTCATATAAAAGTACCTTTGATATACTCTCTAACCAGTTGGAAAGATATACAGTTTCTCCTTTGTTTAGACTAAACAAGTTTCTTCTGCAGTTGGAACAAACTACTGAAGGACAAACATCAAGATCATTATCAGAGTTTGGCCAAATGTATTCTTGAATATTTTAGCATACTGAGGGTGTTATAAGCGTTAGACGTTTTGATCTGATACCTTTATTTGTCAAGCAAACTGCACAAGTACATATTTTAAATTATGTCGCCATGTTGGAAAATAATAATTATATCTGGAAAGAAGCCGTAAATATTTTATTTTGAATGCCATAATGGCTGACTGTATTTAAAATATAGTGAAAAAAAAGCAAAAAATGATAGGTTTTAATTTTCAAAATTTACACACTTAGAACTTAGTTCAGATTTTTTTGGCAACATAGACTGTCTTTACAATTGCATATGATTGATATAATGCAAAAAAATTGGGAGTGGGGAGAGTTTCAAGCTGGTGGTCAATTTGGAGAACAGTAACCATCTATATAGGGGGCAATATTTGAGTTCAATAATTTGTAAGCAAGCAGACCCATAATTTAAAACTAGCACTACACCATTTTATTATAGTTTAATGCCGTTTTTAAACAGTCGCCCAAACTTACTTATGTTTTTAAACAACGTGCAGTGTTAAATCTATAGATTTCGAAGAAAAAAATATTTCAAAACATCTAAGAGGAGGGAGGAATAGATTTACTTTTGTGTCGGAGATCATCCTTTAAAAATTGATGTTTTAAATTAGTTTAATTTTTCATAATATATATTAGTGGCATATATATATATTATATATATATATATATATATATATATATATATATTTAGGAAGCATATTTTATTGTTTAAATGTTGGCTTATATATATATATATATATATATATATATATATATATATATATATATATATATATATATATATATATATATATATATATATATATATATATATATATATATATATATATATATATATATATATCTATATATATATATATATATATATATATATATATCTATATATATATATATATTTTGCTGTTTAATAAAAAAAGTTGCATAAGAGTTTTATATAAAACAATAGATGATTTAATAAAAATATGGGTGATGCAATACCATCTCAATCTTTTCATACAGCCCCTTTAGAAAATAAATATCGCCAAAAAGATTCAATAAACTGCAGATATTAATAAAATGTAAATATTCCAATTTAAATACTCAAAAATTTAAAATATATAAACCAATACATAAGTAACTAATAGAATAAGTGTACAACTACTTCCTTCAAAGAAAAAAAAGTAAAACTATTTAGAAAATTTTAAATTTTGAGGAATAATAGATGATTGGAATTATTATTCCTCAGAATTAAAAATTTGTTTATCTATTAGCTTTTTAAGAAGTTTTTTTCGGAAAATAATTCCATATCTTCGGTTCTCGAAATGCTACTGAAAACTCAGTGTATTTATTTAATTTATTTGACAGTTTAAAGAAATTTGATTGATTTGCTTGTAAGAAATACTTTTCGTTTATATCTTTTACAAACTTACAAATAAAATTAGCTGGAGTAAAGTTTTTTGTATATTTATACATGAAATTAGCTGTTGATAATTAGTTATTTCATAAACGTTCATCGTTGTCATCTCTGTCATTAAGGATTTAGTGTGTTCCCCTCGGTTTTCCCAGTATATAATTTCACACGCATTTTTTGAAACACTGTAATTTCTTAAGTTTTGTAGGCTGCATGCTACCCCATGTAATATTGACATAATTAATAAAACAATGAAGGAAAGAGAGGTATATTAATTTAAGACACAGCGTATTAACATGAGGACGAACTCGGTACATCAAACCGATATTTTTACTAACATTTTTTGTAAATATTTTATATGAAGAAGCCAATAAAAATGCTTGTTAACAAGTATTTCTAAGAACTTTATAGAGTCTTCCTGTTTTATTTTTTTATTATTTAAAAATAGATCAGGAAATTTAACGGGAGGGTTTAACATTTGCGACTTTTTTGAAATAATGTATAACTTAATATTTTAACGTTTTATCAGAGTTCATTTGCTGTAAACCCATGTTATTTAATTCAAATTTCATGTCGGCATAAAGTTGCTTGATACTATGATTGGAAAGATAGGGCCAACAACACCAAGAGGCCAGAGGAGCATTTGTCCCTCCCCCGACACACACTTTTTTTCTAAATGAGCTTTTTTTTTATTTCAAAAATTCAAGATATGGAGACTTTTTTTAGAAATTGATGATTGTGCCCCTCCACTTTGAAACTCGTGCTGTCGGCCGTAAAAGAAAGAGATTTGTATCGTCTGCAAACATAATTGGCTGTAATTTGACCGATGCATTACTTAAGTCGTTTATAAAAACTAATAATAAGAGAGGGCTTAGTATTAATCCTTGTGGTACTCCACGCGAGATTTTAAGTATTCCGTATTCCTTGTTTGAACATATTGTTTTCTATCAGTAAGATAACTTTTAATCCAATTGTAGTCCTTATTAATACCTCTTAATACTTTAACTTTTTTATTAAGATGCAACGACCAAGAGTGTCAAAAGCTTTAGTTAGATCAATAAATATACCTAAGATAAATTTTTTTTCATTAAAGTCATTATTTTTTTCGATCAACTAATTCAATAATGGCATGTTCAGTTGAATGATTTTTCTGAAATCCAAGTTGATTTAGATAAAAAAATCGTTTTTTGTAAAACGGTCAAGATTTTATTACAAGTTACATGTTCAAATATCTACAAAAGTACAGAAAGCAATGATATAGGCCTGTAATAGGAAATATTAGAATGATAATTTTATAAATTGGAACTACTTTTCCGAGTTTTAGTACCTCAGGAAATATTCCTTGATTTAAGGAAAGCTTGACAATATAGAACAAACCGTCTACTAATGCTTTTTTTTAATTAAAATTAGTATATTACTGGGTGTATTGTCAAATTCTGATGGCTTTTTTTTTTTTTTATGAAAAAAAAAGCTGTTTCAAATTCTTTTGGTGTCAAGTCAAAATCATGCAACATTTTTTCATTTGACGGTCTTAGATAGGTTTTATAAGAATAAGAGGATGGCGTAATTTTGTTAGCTAGATCAAGTCCAACATTTGTTAAATATATATTAAACTCTTCAGATATTTCTCCAAGACATAATATATTATCATATTTATTTTGATTCGTTTTGGTTGCGAAGAAGTTTTATTTTTAGTTTTTCCTAATATATCATTGACAACTGCCCATGTTTTTTTAGTACCAAGCTACATTTATTAAATTGTTTACTGTAATATTTTTTTTAGTTTTTTTTTTAGAAGATCTATATAAAAGTATTTATATATTTAATAATTTTTTTCATTAGTTGAACTATTGTTTTGAAGAAATTTATTATATAGTTTTTTTTTGGTTTTAGAGTATTTTATAAGTGTTTTATCCATCCAAGGAATAATAAGTGTTTTTATTTTTATTTTTAATACTTTAATTGGACAAGCTTCATAATAAAATCTCTTGAAATTTTGTTTTAAATTAAACTATATCCTACATTTGCCTTTTAACTTCAGTCCAGTTCTCTATATATACTTTGTATGTTAGATTGTTTTGATATAAGTTGAAAAGTTGCGTTTAATTAAATTTAAACTTTTGGGCTGATCATTTGGAAGAACTTTTATATTTTTGTGTTTACGTATATTGGAAATGGATCACTATATCAGTCTTAAATATCCCTGTCTCAAATGAAGTTTCTAATTATTTGTTAATAAAAATATTATCTATCGCAGTTGCGGAAGTTCTATATATCCTAACCGGTTTATAAATTACAGACAAAACATTGTATTTGTATGACATGTCAAAAAAAAATCTTGTTCTCGGAATTTTCTGATATGTTAGGGCGTTCAAATTTTTGTAACCAAGGTAAAATAAATTTTTTTTTCTTTGTTTTTAAAATACTTTTTTCAAGAAAATCTCAAAATGGTATACTTTTACCTCTAGACGGTCGGTACACACATCAAGTTATAATGTTTTTAATTTTTGCATTAATTATTTCAATAAATTAACTTTCATAATTATTATTTTCTACACTTAATTGCCTTTTTATTTTACCCTGATACTTTTCAAGTACATAAACACCTTGCTCCCCGCCTTTTCTTATTGTTTCCTCGTTTTTGACTAACTCATTTGTAATTGGACAAACTATAACTAGAATTTGACTCAAGTGGACTTTCTAAATCATGCCGAGTCTCTGACATATATATGACGTCGAAAGTGTAATTTATAATAAATAAAAATGCTTTAAATTTTTTAAAGTTTTGACCCATACGTCTTATGTTTAAGTCTTCTTAAGTCTTTAAATCTTCTTAAGTCTTTAAGTCTTTAAATCTTTAAGTCTTTAAATCTTCTTAAGTCTTTAAATCTTTTTTGATTTTAAATTCATATTGGTGTTTTTATTAAGTTCATTGAAGTTTCTAAAAAACTATTCATGTTGTCTTTAGAAAGATTGCTCAAAAGGGTATTCTCAAAAATATCATTATTTGCTATTTTTGATAAATAAAATATTCAAATAAAAAAGAAAAAAAGTTAACTAAGAACTCATTAAAATAGAATCCTAAGAACATAAATTACTTTTCTTTGCTTTTCTATTTCTTGAATTTGAATAAAGTATGCAAAGTTTTTACAATACTTAGAATGATTTAAATCTGATTTAACTGCCATACTTCCAAGTTTATATATTGTTTTTCATTTTTATCTCTTTTTTCACAGAACTACTGACAATATTTTAGCCTAAGAACTGCTTATCACTTTTCTAATTGAATAATGAACCTTGCATGTATTCTAGACTGAATTAATTCATTGAATTTTATATTTTCGAATTTAATCAGGCCCGTACCGTGAAATTTTTTAGGGTAAGACGCTTTTAAAAAAGAAGGCAATTTGTAGTACATAAATATCTTCCTTAATTTTATAAAAAAATTTACGCAAAACAAAAAGCGATTGTTAGAAAAAAGAGGGCAATTGCAACAAAAAAGGGCTCTATCACACCCAATAACCCCCCTTTCCCCCTATGGTTTGCACATGTCACTATTTTCTTATAAGGATATAAGGAGCGAACTAATGCTTTTAGTGTTGCTTATAAGCCATAACAAGTTTAATTTAAAAAAGTAAATACCTTCTGTAGCTATTCTACGAGCGTCTGACAAAAAATAAAAAAAATTAATCAAGCCAATATTACCACTATTGTCACGCTGTGACAATCAGGGTACCCATAGTTTTTCTTTTCTTTTTCCTAAGAAAACCAGCAAAACTTATGAACCTTAAACTCCAGAACAATAAGAACTCTATGTAGTAGATTTAAAACAAAAAGTAAAAATATATTTACATTTAGAGGATATATGCTCAGTACGGTACATCGTACTTTCTAAATTTTTGATTTTTAATTTGTCAGATAAATTTTATGGTGCCACTATATGTGAATAACAACTATGGAAAAATTGAAAAAGTTTTTTTTTTTTACCTATGCGGGATTGCATTTTTTGGAAAGGTAAAATTGATCATTGATACATAAATGCAAGGGGGGTTAAAATTTTTAAACTGTAAAAAGACAAATTTACAACAACCAGACTTTCATTGATTGAATGACGTCATTTAACGTTTAGACAATATAGCCATAATAATTATCTATAATAGATGGTTTTGAGCGCAACCCATGAGTCCTTCGAAATTACACGGGAAATGTGCAAATTCCATAACAGGTTCAGGAAAAGGTGGAGGTTTTCTATAAAATTTGAAATATTTAACCAGGAGACAATTATTTTGGTCTATTTGTATGCTGCGTTGTAATAAATTACCATTGAGGCATATAAATGTTACATTACATGCTCCAACTGATTGAAAGAATTGTTTTTCTAGTCTTATTGCAAATGCTCTATGTAAAGTTAATGACATACAAAGAATTAAAACATTTGAACTTATGTAACAGCTGGAACCTTTAATTGAAAGCATTCCTGTAAACATTCCCAAAAGCAACTTAAAACAGATGCAACGCTCTGTTATAAGTTCGTATAACGTTTATCTACAGACCATACTGACGTGAATTTTTCTAAAGCAAAGTGTAAAAATATTTGCAATAGCAGATGGCTTGCCTCAACAGATAGATTGTCACAACAGAAGCTTTTATTTTTTACTTTTACTGGTGACGTTTTTTAAAAGTTTCATTTATTTGTTGAGTAGTCGTTAAGCACAAGCATATTTTCACATGTACGATAAATCTATAAATAAAAAGTGAGGCACAGAATTGTTGGTGGCAATGTCACAAAGGAACAATGTTGTGACTGCTGAAAAGACAAAAAAAGGAAATTCCAAACATTGCCACACCATCCATTTAATTGGATCTTACAACTGTGTCTCTAGTGCAAAGTTTTCCTTATATCTTTAATAGTCTTAATTGTGAGTCTTAATATCGTTTCTGATTGAAAGTGTTTAAATTAAGGCTTCCGAGAGTGCAAAATAAGCCGATAAAAATAGTTTAATTGATAATTGATCGGCCAATAAAACCAAACAAGGAAACAACTACTATTTAGAGAAACCTGTAAATAATGTTTTGTTATTGAGTAAGAAACAATAGTTTAAATGAGTTTCGTGGAAAGCCAAAAATTTAATAGTCGTAGTCATTTTTATAAATTTGAAGTTGTATTGGAATTTCAAGTTTAAGGACATTACTTAGTTATAATATCACATTTTCCTAATAGTTTAAACTAAGTATAACTCAAGGAAAAAACTTTCTAGGCTTCTTCTTTCAGACTTTGTTTTGTTTTTACTGTATTCCAAATATGAAATTTTAATTTTTTTCAAGCATAATTTTATTATATATTTAAACCATGCTCTTTGGTAATATAAACAGTTTTCCGTTAGAGAAATTAATATTTTATGATTCAATGTAATTGTATTGAGGTAACTTGAGTTGAATTAAAGAAGAAGCGAAGAGCGGATTCAGACAATAGAGTAAGGGGAAAAGGGTAGATTTTATTTTACTTTTTTGATTTAGTCGATACAAATTATCTAGTAGGGGTAGGGGGCAATTTTTTGATTTATGAGTTTTTGAGCAAGCAATCACACAATTTGAAATTTGGACTACACAATTTTTTGAAAAATATTATTTTATTTAGACAGCCTCCCCAATTTACTTCCATTTTCAAACAACTTGCTGTGTTAAATATATAGATTTACAAAAAAACTTTTTTTTAACAAACGTTTTACGATAAACTTTGCTGTTTACTAAGATAACTAATTGGTTAGGATTATTTCATTTAAATTTACTAAACCTTTTAATAAAGTTTGTTTTTTAAAATCAAATTCAAAGGAACTTTTATCTCTTTCTTTTTTTTTAAGTGTATTTCCGATCATTTCAAATACTATGTTACTTTTATTGGTATTTTTTTTTTATCTAACTAAAATTAAATTTTTGAAAGTTGGGAAAGTTGACGATTAACAATGTTAACTGTCAACTTTGCCAACTTTCAGAAGTTAAGTTTTTGGATAACTAAACTTCTGAAAATTATATATATATATATATATATATATATATATATATATATATATATATATATATATATATATATATATATATATATATATATATAGTAGTTTTAGTAGTTTATATGTGATACTTTAATCAAGTTTTGGTGCCATTTGACTTTTTAAATTTAGGATTAAAAACAACTTCAAGAAAATCTTGAAAAAAATTGATTAAATTAAAAAAATTGAATTTAGCGAAATCTCGGTGATTATGAAAAAATAGCTATTTAGCTTATAGTCTATATCTAAGTGAAAATGATGTCAAACTAATAAATCAGAAGATATGCGCCAGTTCCTTACAGTTATTTTTCATATCGGATGTGTCAAACTGCCATCTAATCGGATGGTATTGTACAAATAGTAAAAATCTACTCTAATTAGGCAACTCTCCGTAAATATTTTTTGGGTTAAACGGGAACTATTGTTTTAGATTTAATGGAAAAGGTTATCACCTGTACGCCATTAACTTCTAAAATTCCTTTGAATTAAAAACAAAAACAAAAACGCCTGCTTACTACGAGTATACTCGTAGTTGGCAAATAAAAGACGCCGACTTACTAAAAGTATACTCATAGTTTGCAGCGAACAGATTAAGGCCCACAGCAGTTTTTAAATTTAAAAAATTTTTAAACATATTGACGTATGCGTATCTAAACATAGTGCCTCATCCTAATATCGAAATAGTTATAGAACTTAAGAAAAGTTCCGTTTCCGTCATATTCAGCAAAAAATCAGATACTCTTCTAGTTTTATGCATGAAATTAGACATACCAATGAATGAACATCTACCGTAACTTTTTTTAAATTTTTCTAATTTTTTTTTTTTTTAGTTATTTATTTTAATTCCTACAACTTTGATGCACCTAATTATCTTAGAAGTCAGCTGAGTTATTAACTTTTATACATGATATGAAATTGTTAAAATGTATCAGAAATTTTGTTATATCATTACATCATAACTGATTTATTCATAACAGATTTTAATTCTCTATTTCTAAAATAAAAAGTGAAACATAACTTATAAACATAACTTATAACATAATAAAAAAAAAAAGGTAGAAAAAAAGGTTTTAATTTAAAAAGAAACAAAATTTTTTTTTGGCATTACAAGAAATTTCTATACAACTTACATGTCACTAATTTTACTTGTGTATTATTTTTTTATTCTTTATATAATTTTATCAAAATATTTATCAAATTTATAATGCAATTTGTTAGGCAGATTTAATTATATCGACAAAGTTTACAAAATGTACGAAAACCTTTTTTTTATATATGAATCTAATTTTTTAGAAATGAATTTAGATGAAAATCTATCATGGAAACAACATATTAACTCCATTGAAAAAAATCTCAAAAGCATTGGCGTAATCATTAGAGCAAAGACATTTTTAATTTTAGGTCCTTAAAAAATTTTGTTTTTTTTTATAAATAGTTATCTAACCTACAGCAATATCGTATGGGCAAGCACAAATCACACCAAATTAAAAAAACTGTATAGAAAGAAAAAACAAGCAGTTAGAATTTTATTTGGAGCTGGTAAAGCAATTCTTTGTGAACCTCTTTTGCGTAGACATTAAATATTGCGTAGACCTTAAATATTGACAAACTTAACATCCATCTGGTTTTACAGTTTATGTATAAAACAAAATGCGGCTGTCTCCAAAATATTTTAAAACTTATTTTGAAAAAATACACCATAAATGTACAACAAGTTCTTCCATAAAAAACCTTGTTGTTCCTAAATCTTATTCAAAACTGAGTTCTTATTCCATTCAGAATTGCGGGCCATTTTTGTGGAAAAATTTTCCGCAATAATAATGCCTTCTTTTTGCTCTGGTCATTAATTTTATTTGTACCTTTATGTAGGTTGTAAAATTTCTTCAACGGCAAAATATAATGTTCAAAAAAAATATAGTAAGAACTAGTTTGAAATTTCTTACAGCATTGTACCCACCTCTGGGCAAGTTTGGCGATATTGGATAGGAAGGAGGTGTGAACTTTCTGCTGAAAACTCTTGCGCAGTGCTCCGTGATAAGTAAGGACTTCTTGGGGCACCTAAAGATAAAAAGAATAAAAATAAAAAGTAAGCAGTAGCAATAGATGCAGGGGTGGGGAAAAGCCCCAACTCTCATCTGTTGCTACTGCTTATGCGTTATTTTAAAGTAGATAAATTTTTTAGCTTTTGGGTAACAAAATATAAGTACAACTTTGTCTAATATAAATAATAATTGCATGATTATGGCAAAAAGAGGGCAATATTTGAATGAGTCAATTCAAAAAAACCATATATCAAAATTAATTTTTGTGTGTTCCATAGAACAACACCACAAGTCAGTGAATAGAGGTGTTTTTAAAATCAACCGTAGAGGTGTTTCTAAAACCAATCCCAGAGGTATTTGTCAGAGGTGGCAAAATTTAGGAAGGAGGCGTGAAGACCGTAAGGACGTCTTGGGGCACCTAAATAGAGGAGAAAAAAAAAATATTCCAACAAATACACTATCAAATTCTTTCCCCAGGCCAAAGTCAAGATGAAGATATGTTAAGGTTATGCAAAAAAAAAAAATTAGCTTTAATCTTTTTTATTTGAAAGTAAATGCTAATATATTTAATACCACTTAAGGACTTATCTAACACGTTCACCTAAAATTAGTTTTTATGCTTAAAAATAAGTTAGTAAACAACAAAAATTGTTCAGATCATCTTGCCCATGTCTCTCCTACATTATTTTTCTTTCAAGATAATACATAAAAATAAGGATTTGATAAATGTTTAGTTATAAGACGTTTAGATATTATTTTTGAATAGACCTTTAAGATGGGGAAATCGACCTACATTCGTAATAATTCTGACAGCACAATTTTGTCTACTTAGAACTTTTTTAATCTTAAATACATTAGAGCTGCACCAAAAGATATTAGCATAGTTTTAGTCTATTTAAAAAGTGTATTTTGTTTTATTTGTATCCAAGTTGATTTTTCTTAAACCATTTCATTAGATTTAAAAACTCTTTGCTAACTATTTTGTATACATTTGGAAAATCAAAGAGTTGGCGATACATAATTCGCTCTAATATTTTAGAGAAACAAAGGAGATTTGAAATTGGTCTTAAATTTACAGGATTTAAAAACAGGTATAACTCTTGGATTATAACTATTTTAACGTTTATTTTTCAAGTATACCCTTTCTTAAAAAAGTTCAGAATATTCACGATGTGTTCAGATAGAAAATAGTAACTAATTCAGGTAAAAAGAAAATAATCGAGATCAATAACAATTTGCGGTTTTTACTTATAAGTAAGAAAACCCTGACAACCATTAACGACTAATTTATTTAATTAAATGTAAGTTTGAAAATTTCTAATAATTGATAAATAATAATTAATAAATAAATTCCAAGATTGCGCAGTATTGGTTATGAAGAGGATCGAAAGTTTTTCCATTTTTTCTTGTTAAAAAAAAATGGATAAAACTACAAAAAGAAAAAATACATCAGAAAAATGTCGCAAAGTAATTACACAGTGTGCTAAGAGACCACGAGGTTTTATGTCAACTCAATCAAATAAAAATCTTTTTATTCAAGAGTAATTGTCTTATTTGTCTTTATTATTAAATTAAATCAATTCACAAAACTTTATAAAACGTACATTAAAAGAAAGGCCACATAAAATACTATTTAGATGATATCAAATAACTTTATTACCTTTATTTTATAACACCGCTTTCCCCAATACAAACGCTACGCTATAAGCGACTACAAACGCTGACTAATTTTTCTTTTTTTAAGTAACTAAGTTTATTTAAAAAACTATTATTGTAAACGTCAACTTTTCTTGACCTTCCCCTGTCAATAATTGTCAAAACGTTTCAGACCTCCTCCTCCCCTATTATGTCCACATTATTAATGGACATCCCCAAAGAAAAATATCTTCGTCAATGAAGCTTTCACGTTTTATGCTTTTTAAAATTAGATTCGAAAGCAACTTTAAAAAAATATTTTTATTAATTTCTTTCGGCTAAACAATAAAAATAAAATATTAGGTCATTGTCTCTTTGAATCTGAGCAAATTACTAATGATATACAAACGACAACCTTAAAAGAAAATAAGGTATTATTAAAAAAATATACTTAGTTACAATAAGCAATACTAAATACGCTTTTATAATTACTAAACCATGACTAAAATAAAATATTATGCAGCAACAATCTCAACGTTTCAATGTGTTAGGTATTTTTTTCTTTTGTTTGAAATTTATTATTTACCAAATCTTTTTTTGTTTTAAACGTATACATATGTTTTAATGATTATTTTTTTATACTGTACTTGTTTATTTAATACTGCACTACTTAATTTGCAATGATTAAAAAGAAGATTTTGTAATTAAGATTTGTACCGGTAGTGATCGCTCCTACTTTATGAGAAATCGTTCCTGTTTCTAGCAAATAGTTCCTGAAGAAATAGTTTTAGTTCTTTAGAAATCGTTCCAATTTTTTAAGTTGATGGTTAGTAGAGCCGCAATAGGAACGATTTTGTTTTGGTAACAATATATATTTTGGTCCCAAATATTTCAAATTTTACGCAAATAGCTAAGCTGGTTTAGCTATTTATTTACAACTTACGTACATAAATAGCAAAGCTTGAAAATATGATATTTGATTTCAAAGCATCATTAGTGTTGTTTCTATGTACTGGAACTATTTTAAAACGAATGTCTATTAATAATTTTGTTTTATATTGATCAATGTTTATTTGGAAAAGTTAGTTTTTAATAAAAGAACTAATTTGTTAAAAATGATGATGTTAATTCTTTGAAATAATTATAACGTTTTTATGATCATAAAAGTTTCATATGATACTGGGGCCTTGACAAGGAGATGGAAAAATAAGAAGGGCATCACTCAGAAGATAGGGGTCATCGGGAGGAGCAAACGTTGTCAACTATCGTGCAGCACAAGGCAAGAGCTGGGAATTTTCTGTTTCTCCCAAGTGCTCAGCCCGCCTATGATAAAAAAAAAAGATGTTTTAATGAATGTTCGGAAATTCAAACCAATAGCTTAGTATCATAAATTTAATATACTTATAAAACAATAAAAAAAATTGTTACAAATAATTAAACTTTTAAGTTGAACTCCTAATGCTTAACATGTTTTAATGAGCTTCTAAAAAATGATGTTAATCAAAGTTGAGTAAATTCAGAAATTTAGTTCAAATAAAAGAAATACTGTTTACTGTATTCTATTTTTGTAAACATAACTTTTTTAATAGTGCAATTGCCATCATATATTACTGATGTACAATTTTTTGCAAATGTTTATTCCATATATCACTAATGTATTCCATATATCACTATATATCACTAATGTACAATAACACATTATTTTGATGTAAATACAATTACACTGTAATCTAACGGATACAAAATCAAAGTTTTTAAAATGATAACATCGTGTGGAGATAGAGTAGTTACAAAATAAAATGCTGAAAGATGGTTTTAAAAAACCTTATAAACAGCATATAAATATTAATTAAACTTTTGTCTTAATTATCAGCAATTGTAGTTAATGTTACAATTTTAAAACACTGTCGCCAATTTGTTTGAACACTAAATCTCAATTAAGTTTCAGTCAAGTAAATAATAAACTCCTAAGGTTTTTAATTTTTTGGTTCATCAGGTACTCAACTAAGAAAATAAGCTCCATATGATATAACTAGACAAGAATTCAGTATGATAGTAATGGTTGTATTCAACTTATGAAAGTCATATCTTAAATAAAGTGGTCTTTATCTCAAAGCAGGCTGTGTGCTGTCATATCATAACTTTTACTTCGTATTTTTTTACGTCAAACTAAAATTTAATTTTCGGGATTTGGGAAAGTTGACAATAAACAGCCACCATCATTTTTAAATAAATTTTTACATTAAAAGATCCTTTGTTTATCGTTGTCATTAGTTGGGCAGAATTTGTGACGACTTTTCGATTTAAAAAAAAATCTCCTTCATTGTTAATAAAATGAAAAAAGACTCTGGAGAAAAAAGTGAGGGCACGAGCCTTAACTGTGACCTTCTTCAAAATTTTAGTTTTTTAACATGTTGTTATTATTCATACTAGAAGCAATATTCCAAAAATTTTTCATTATATTCTTATTGGTTCTCAAGATACTGAAGTTTGACTAAATTTTTAGAAAAAATAAATAAATAATCAAGTCTCAAAATCTAACTCAAAAACGGTGTTCTAGACAATTAGCGCCATCTGTGTGACCTCGTAATACTGTGAGCCCTGGGTTTACAGTAAAAGTTTAGTTTTTAAAATGGGTATTGATCTTTCAGCTACTATATTTATAAAAAAATACCAGAGGTGTATTTTAATGCCATAAAAATTACCCACATATATTTAAAATATATAATTTCAAACTTGATTAAGGGCTTCCTTGTAAGAAGAGCTGCTCTGTGAAAATCAAGCAGAGCTCAGTAGTAACTAACTTCAGGTTTGAAAATTAGGTAAAAGAAAGTAACCATTTTGCATAGTTATTTCCTTTTATTATTTTATATCAGCTATTTGAGACTTAATAAACGAAAAAAAACATATATGGGAGACATAAGGCTTGTCTAAATAGCATGCTTCAAAGTACTCGAAAACTGATTTTTCTTTTCTTCTAATATTTATTTTTATCCAAAGACTTTAGTAGTCTATAATTTTTTTTAATTATAAATCTTAATTTGGTAAAATAACTTAAAATATAAAATTAATTACATTAATTACGCAAAACAGATACATCTTCAACCTCACTTCGACAACACAACCTAATTTAGTAACAGCCTTTTCTATCCAATGGGTATTTTTATATTTTAAGATAGCTGAAAAAATGAAGATCAATAATTAAAAAATAATAGTTATAGGCTAACAAAGTCTTTTTTTTTTTGATGAAAATTAAGAAAGAAATTTTTTGCGTACTTTTGAATCATGATATTTAGACAAGCCATATGTCTGCCATACACATTTTATCGCCTATTAAGTCTTAATTAGCTAATATAAAACATCAAAAAGAAATAACTAAGCAAAATTGGTTTTGCTATTCTAATTTCAAATTTGAAAATTTGTTTCACATTACTGGGTAAGTATTCTTAAGTCACTATTTCAAACAGTTGAAGTCCAATAATTAGAGAATGTATAAATGTTTTGTGATAATTATTCCTGAATTGACTTTCTAGTATGAATAGCAAAAGCATAATAAATAAATAACAGTTGTGAAGAGTTACTATTGAGCTCTGATTCTTACAGAAGGTAGCTCTTCATAAAAATTAAACTAATCTATGCTAAACATAAGTTGTTTTTCTTATAATATTTAAATAGTATATAAATTTTATAATATATAAAAAAAACCCCATAGTTATTTTTTATAAATATGGTATATAAAATGTTAATGCCAGTTTTCGAAAATAAAATTTTACTGTAAACCCAGGTCTTTATCCATATTTTATAGGATTAAAAATTATTCATCAACAAAAAAGATTAAAACGTTTCATTTCCAAAAAATTTAAGTGAAGTAAAAATACTACCCCATGGTCATGCCATGAGGAACTCCAAAAGTTAATGTTGATATTATTATTTCTGTTGTTTGATATTATATGCACTGCTCTCTGCATAAATTATCTCTAAACTAAAGCAGGTTAGGGTTAGGGTTTAGTATGATTTAATTTAAAACTACACTATCAAAAATATACTATTTTATTCTAATAAAAAAATAATTAACTTTTAATAAATAAAATAGATAAATTAACTTTTTTATATGTTAGTGGCTTACTTTTTTTTTTTTATACAAATGTCGAGAAAAACAATTTGTTTATATCAAATGTTTAGAAAAATGTAATATTAAATTTAACTATTCAATATTAAAAAAAAAAAAAAGAAAAGAAAGAAAATAAACATTTCCTAGCAGTAATAATAAAAAATGAGATAAATAATATTTAACTCGTTTTCTGGTAATTAATATTATTGCAGTAATTTAAGAAAGCTAATGTCTTAAAAAATTAAAGAAATAAAGAGAATTTTATGACGTCAAGTTTACAAAAGGCTAAAGCGTTAAGCATTTTTTTATTTAAAACAAGGCCAGCATTATTGGATGTTACTTTTTTAAAGATATTAATTTGAAACATACTTTTTATGAACAGAGCAAACAAAAATAAAATGTAGTACTTTAATGAATGACAAAACATAATATGGTCTCAAGTAAGAAACTTGTTAGTCCAATAAAATTAACTGGAAACACAACACATAAACTTCTTTCAGTGATTTAAAAATTTACATTTGCAAAATTGTAAACGCTGCACCATCATTTTGTAACAGGGGCTAGAATAAAAGGGCTAATATTTACTTTCTCATTAACTAAAATTATTAAGAAAATGATAGATATTGATATTACAAACTTTGAATAGATGGGTAGAAAATAAGGGTAGAACGATATCAATTTTAATAAGTTCTAGCAGCATTTGATTTTTCAATTTTTGTTATAAAAACTTAAAAGGGTAATATTAGATAGATGACCTAAAGGAATAAAATATTCTTCAGGTATGTCACAAATAAGTTTACAATACTATTAAATTATAATTTAATAGTATTGTAAACTTATTTGTTATAATATGTTTTATAATACTAATAAACTAAATTATAGAAAGTTATATAATGAAAAATTTATGAAATTTTGCAATTATTTATAAACAATTATTAGAGTTAGTTCAGGGTTAGGGTTAGGGTTCTTGTTATAAATTATTAAATAACGCTATGTAAAATATATTTTAAATAACTATATTAATTTTCAATATAATTAAACAAAAAAACAAAAAAAATACAAATTTAACAGATACCAAATAAAAATAAAACCCAAAAAAAAAAACAAATTTACCCAATAAAGCCCAAAACTACCTAAAAAAAGCCACTGGGCCGGGTGTTTTTAAAAAAACCAAATTTTTGCCAACCCTGAATGAAGATCCTGCTCTCAATAAATATTCAACAAACTTTGCTAATAAGGTTTTTATATTAACAATGCACATAGAAACCTATTTGTTGCAAATTTTTTTAGAATATAGTAAATGTTTAGTAAATTTAGATAAACCAATTATTAAAATTACCTTTATATGCAGAAAATCCTGAAAACATTTCTGGTGGATTTGAAGTCTCTAAATGATATTATAAAGTTCTCTTTTAAAAAAAAAACTTTTAAATTAAGTTTAGATGTGAAGCTAATCCAAATAAATCTTTAATTTATGCAAACTATTTTTTTCTTTTTTTTTGTTACAAATCATTTCTTTACAAATTTTTGCAGCTTCAAATTGTTTCACCATTACTAGAATTTTAAATTTTATAAAAGTAATATGTAACATGATGTTTTGTTATCAAATTTATATCCTTATACATATTTTACATACAAATATATAATAAATACAACCCTCGGAATTATGGTCGGCATTGGGCAATAACAACCTAACTGCCAACCTTAAAGTGTTTGAGTTCGGCATAAAATTGCCAACCTCGTCTCTATGTTTTATGGTTAGACCTTTGTATGGAATTTTTTTTGCCAACCTGATGCCGACCTTTAAATGATTGAGGTCAGCAAATTATTGCCGCCCTCATTTTTCCTAATACTGAGTGCTGATAAATATAAATAAAAATTTAACTACAACTTTGGTAGTACTGGGCTTGTAATTTGTTTCGCCATAGCAGTCTTCTTTGTCAAGTTTGGTGTTTCGGAGGTAAAGAGTGGCGAGGGTTGTAACAATGATACAAAATGTCATTGTATGTCAACCTTTAACTTATCCTTACAATACCAAAAACATTGTACTTATTTATGGTAGGCAATTTATCTAATTTAAATCCCATTAATCATTTGCTTTGTAAAACTATAA
This sequence comes from Hydra vulgaris, assembly GCF_038396675.1. Classification (NCBI taxonomy): domain Eukaryota; kingdom Metazoa; phylum Cnidaria; class Hydrozoa; order Anthoathecata; family Hydridae; genus Hydra; species Hydra vulgaris. The sequence goes on along the minus strand of NC_088920.1, from coordinate 74,023,651 downwards.
ACAGAGGTTTCTAATCAGTACCAACATCACTAGCAGACAACAGAGAAAAGCCATAATAAAAGCGAACATGCAACGTGTTTTAAACTGTAATTTTGTTCTTTTACCTTCAGGTATGTTGTTTCTTAAATAATATGTTCTCTAGTATTAAATACATTCGGATATAACATGAAACTTGACAAACAAGGCCACTATGCGGAGAATTAAGTATAGCATGGCATTATCAGTGGCAAAAATTTATGAAGAAAAAGGATTTATTAAAACTTTTTTTGAAATAAGGACATTGGTTATTACATATTCTGCACCTTATTAAGTTTTAGTAAAAAAATAAAAACATTGTTTTCACTTTTCCTGGTCTATTTGTAGCTATAAAGTTTATAATACTATAAAAATAATGTCACTGTCAATTATTAATTTTGAAAAACATTATTAATAATGGGTATTTTATGAATTACTAAAGTTCTATATTAAAATATTGACAGTTATGTTAATTCAAGCTAAACTTTATTTATTTGGATAAGAATCAAACATTTTTTTCATAATATTTTTTTAAATGTATCATCATCAACAAGTCTTTTTTTTAACTGGTTATATTTGAAAAAAAAAAAGTTCTTTTTTTTTTACTCAACAGAAAGGAATAAAATAAAATAAATAAAGGAAAAATCCAAAAATAAAATTTTAATTCTAAAGGGATCCCCAAGTGCCAAGACAAGTTGTGTTCATATCATAGAGTTACATTAGAAAATAAGTTGAAAGGTAATTAAACTTTCCAAAACAAATTATTGAATGAGATATTAACAAAATATCATAGAGAAAATCATTAAACTTTCCAAAACAAATTATTGAATGAGATATTAACAAAATATCATAGAGAAAATCATTAAACTTTCCAAAACAAATTATTGAATGAGATATTAACAAAAGCATTTGTTGTTTTGCCATTGTACTTCCGGTTGAGAGTCTACCTTTAGGCACTCAAGTTTGCATAGTTTTTTCCATTAAAAAACATCTGCTTTCAATAATAAATATTTGTGCTCATCACAGAATTTCTCAGTTCAGCTTTACACAATCCGATAGAGGTTCTTCTCTCCATTTTATTTTGCGGTGGTTATAAAAAACGTTTTTGTTTTTTGTTCAGCGTATCATTAAGTGTTTGAGTTAGAACGAACTTGCATAATAAAAATAGCAATTAAGCAAAGCAAACTTTAAAATGCATGAGAGGAATATTTTTCATAGAAAATAAGTTAGCAAACATTTTACATACAACACCAAGTAAAATATAATTCAATTTTGAAAGAATTAAAAATCCTTCTTTTTTTATTAAATTCAGGAAACTACTACTTTAAAAAGTATATATTTATATATATATATATATATATATATATATATATATATATATATATATATATATATATATATATATATATATACTTATATACACACATGAAAAAAGGAAAAAGTTTTTTATTTTTTATATGATTATCTAAACTCTCAATAATTCACAATAGACTCACAATAATGTCACAAAATATTTGAACTTACCCAAAATAGAATACAAAAGAACAGATTCTTTATTGGGATTTTTTGAAGGATTCAGGTTAGCAAGAAGCATTAAAAAACTATTTTGGTTTTTATTGGCTAATCCACAAATCATTGATAAACAACTCTTCAGCCTATCGTTGGCCATAATCTCATCACTACTTAAATAATTATATGCATATACAGATGCACAAAATTCCATTATTGACAAATGTGTATACTGATAATAACAACCCAGATCACTTTCAACCTTTTCTATAAATCCAAAAAGATTGTCATCATTTTTATCAAGGTCACTTATAAAATCTTGAATTTCTTCTTTGGAAAAAACTATTTTATTGTTAACAAACATTTTATATGCAAATTTACAAATATTTAAAACAAATATTTTATTGGAACTGCCTTCCATTATCTTGTATACCAATTTATTGCTTTTAATGATGCGTTTTTGCATAAAGTATGAAAAAATACTTGCATACAAATCTGTCATTGTTAAGAAAGAATTTGAATCTATTTTTTTTGAATCACTTATAACTTTACACATAAAAGATAAATAAAACGGAACAGATGCCATGGCTTTTGCAATAGGAGACTCCTTTAAAACTTCTTTTACAACTTCTTTTTTTTCATTCATAACATGATTTTCTATATAATAATTTATTCCATTTTCATTAAACCCCATAATTTGAATAGTTAACTTATCAATATATTCTGTATATATACTTTGGTATTGATCTATTGCATAAATTCTACCAGCAATTACATGTTTGTATTTTCGAATTTCTTTTAAAGCATTTACAATTGGATAGTTACAAGTCAAGCTTGGATTTAATAACTCATTGAAATATTTAAACTCATCTAATCCATCAATTATAAACAGTGCAGTATGACTACTAATGTTAAAGTCATTAACAATATCTTTGTAGAAAACATTTAGTAATTCATTCATATTAGAAATATATGGATATTGATTAAGCCTCCTGCATTCCAAATAAAAAACAAGTTCAACATCTTTCCAAATTAACATATTTGACCAATCGAGCAAGCATTTTCTAAGCAACCATGTTTTTCCAATGCCAGCTATTCCAGATATTAATGTTACTGATTTTTCGTTCATAAATACTTTACTATATGGAATCGGTGTATAACTCATTTGCTTTTCAAGAAATCTTTTTCGTTCAACACTAAAAGCTGCATCCATTTGAGTTTTTACTGCATCAACAATACATAGATCAACAAACTCATGCATTAGATCAACATTTGAAGATGCTTTATTTGGTGGTTGAAGTTCACTAACTTCCCCATAATGTTTAAGATAATACTTTTTTAGTTCAGCACACACCGTTGACAAATCTAAATAAACAAAAAACTTTTAGTTAAGCCATCATCAAAAGATAATACTTTTTTAGTTCAGCACACACCGTTGACAAATCTAAATAAACAAAAAACTTTTAGTTAAGCCATCATCAAAATTTTGCTTATGTTCATGTTCATGACAATGACGATGATGATCACTATTACTAAAATTTTATTTAGACATAAAATAGCTAGAATTATTTACTTGTGTAATTATTAAATAGTTATATAAATAAATACTTACAAAATAGTTATAAATATGTACTTGACATAAAGATTCCTATAAATTCCTTTAACTTTCTTATAAATCTAATGGATCTAAAAAATTCTTGTTAATCTTATTGTTATTGATTTATAAATGAAGTTGCTCAGGGTTAAAGTAATTATATTTAACCTATTTTCTATTTGCTTTTTTGTCTGAAAAAGTTTTTACTTCAAACAAACTTCTTATAGTAATATTAAAGAATAAAGTAAAGTTAAAGTACTAAAATTTCTCAAGTACTAAAATTAATTTTTATGAATTTGATATTTATTGATAGTTATAAAAATTAAAGTTACATAAAATATTTTATATCTCTAATTAAAGTTGTGACAAAATTCTTACATAAGAATAAAGTTGTTAGCTCCAATAAATTATTTAGTTAAAATTGATTAAAAATTATTTAAAATTAAAAGTTGGCTTCAGCAATGGTGAAGCCAACTTTTTAAATCCATGTTATCATGGTGAGGCTCTATATTGACTTTCCCTAACAACGTTTAAAAAGGTCAAGTAAAATCATTATTGCTTCTGTTGCTTTAAAAATAGATACTTTTCACTGCAACTCCTCTGCAGCTTGAAATCTGGAGATTATTGTGAATGACTTTAAAGATTTAACTAAACTCATTTAGAATATATACTTTTTTTTATACAAAGTTCATGATGTTTAATAGCTGAAGGAAAGAAGCTGAATGGGAAGAAGTTGAAGTATAGTTACAAACTTTTAAATAATGAGAATTTTAAAGTTATTCTGTTTTTTTCAGAACTGAAAAATAACAATATGAATGATAAGGAAAGATTAAATTAGTTAACAAAAAATTAACATAAATCTATATTCCACAGGGTCTTTCAAACAAGACCTTCTAGCAAACTAGATCTAATAAATTTCTAGTTTTAAGAAGAACTGGTGTTGTTCATTGTTTAATTTTACAATAAAAACTTAAATAATCCTTTGTTTGTTGTTGGTTGTTTTTAATTTTTTTAATTTTTATAGCCTGTTTCTTTTTTGAAAAGAACTTAGATCTCAAAAGACTGGTAAAGTATTTTTTTAGTACATTTCTTCTTTAGTAAAGTGTTTCAGTTTTGTCTTTAGTCTTTTTGGAACATTTTAAGCAAGTACTGGTTTATTTTTCAGATCAGTTAGAAGGAGCTGAAGGGTATTTTAGTAAGTTAGATTCAATTTATTATTTATAGATTAAGACTATTGTTTGTAGAAGGTATGATAAGAACAAAATTTTTAAGACAGACAAGGGCGACTTAAGCAAATTTCATCATTTAGATTATTTTTAAGTAGAAATTCCATATACGTTACACAAATCATTGTTGCAATTGCAATTTTATTGTTTTTTAATTATGTAAAAGATTTGATAGATAACTTAAAAATAATAATATCAAAGAATAAGAAATGTTTTTATTAAAGCTTATATTCGTTTTGTTCTATTGCTCCAATCTCGATTTTTATTTTTAAACGGACAGATAGAACTCAGTAAGTTCTTAATATTTGTAGATTTGAGAGCAGTAAGCTTCTTTTTAATATTTTTAAATCTAGATTAAATCATTGAATATGTTTCATATAAAGCATTTTAATATTTTTTATCATTAAGGTGTGGTAACATCATTATCATATTCCATGCGGTCTGCAAGCAAATTAGAGCTGATAAATTTTTAGAATTCAAGAAGAATTGACGTTATTCAATATTTAATTTTACCATAAAAATTTAAATGTTTGTTTGTAGTTGGTTGTTTTTATTTTTCTAATTTTTATAGTCTGTTTTGTTTTTTTGAAGTTAGTGCTAAAATGACTGGTAAAGTAGTTATTTTTTTATTAGTACTGTGCAACTTCTTTTCGGTTCAGTTTTGTCTTTAATCATTTTAAAAATATTTAAGCAGGTTTTGATTTATTTTTTATAGCAATTGGAAAGAGCTTTTTAGTAACTTACTTTATTGTTATTTTTTGTATTTAGAAGAATTAATACAAGTAAACATTTTTAGACAAATTGATTCTGATTTGAGTAAGCTCACTATTAGGTTTTATTTTAAGTTGGAGATTTATTTATGTATTTAAGACAAAAAGTTTTATAAAATAAGACTGTTAATTGTGGACATGTAAGTTTATATACATAAATTTACATAGATTTCAGTGATATAAGGCTTAAATAAGTTTTTAGAAGAAATACGATCAACTTAAAAATAATTGCTACTTTAGTAAAATGATTGGAACTAGGCGAGCTAAAATTGTCATCAAAATGAAAAAAATTGCTGCTTGTCAAGAAGAAATAAATTTATACCTATACTAGAACATCATAGTTAGACAAGTTGACAGTAATTATCATATAATTGAAAAAAATAAAAAGTAATAGTGATATAAAGATCTGGTAAACCAAATCTTTTTATTAATTTTGCCTGAAACACAATATAGTATTGTGTGGTAAAAAAAAAGTGCACAAATTTATTTTCAAATGTTATTAATTGATAGTTTATGTTTTCATGTGTAATAAAGTAAATGTTTATAGTTTATAAAATATATTATGTTCAAGGTAATAAATGTTTATATTCTGTTTTCTTGTTCCTTAAAAGCGGTGTTACTTAGCAGCGCGTAAAGCAATATTGTTATTCTTGCCAGTCAAGAGATGTTACTAAGTTGCGGTATTACTTGGCACCATTTAGGATGGTCTTAATTTCTGTAAATTATTTTTTACTTAAGACACTTTGGAACTTAGACTTAAAATACAAATAGAATTTGTAAAGCTACATAATTTTTTTTTTTTCTTTTTCTTTTTTTTTTTAAAAGTTAGCAATTATAATTTCTTGGACTCATCAGATGAGTGCTAATATTTATATTTTATTTAAAATTCAACCTTATGTTTATCTACATTTTATTATACTCAACTTTTTGTTTCTAATTACTTTCAGATATTCTACGATACCACGACTGATAAGCTTAGGACTATTATAACAACAATTTTATTATTACTTTTTATGTCTATTATTAATTAGACTATTATTAGATTTGTTATATGTATTTTAGTTCTATTATTATTCTTTACACTTGTTTACAAATCAAAGTTCATTCAACTTTCATATAACTTATTATAATTACCCTAAACTTAAATGATTCTTTTTTTTTTTTTTAACTGTCATTGGTTTATTAGTTTGCTTACTATTGAAAAATAAGCTTTAATTTAGTAAATTTATGTGATATGAATCTTACAGGATTAATCATTATATAATAGTTATGAAGAAATTGGATCTAAACTATTGAATTAAAAATTATTTTGTTTAGTCGTAATATTTAAAAACCTTTTTTTATTAGTTAATTAGGTTATAGCTAATTTGCACTTACTTATATTTTTTTGTCATTAAAAGCAATAGCTTATGAGTTGCTGCATTTAATGACAAAAACAAAAAAAATTAGTTGCAAAAGTTATGATTATAATAATTTATTGTAAATTTTTTATTAAAACACAGTGTCTTTGAAACACAATCTGTCTCCTCTCTATTTAACAAAAGTTTATTAGTAAAGGAGAAATTTATTGGAACACTCTGTTTTTACTACGCTGTATTTTTTGGTACAATAATTGTATTGAATAAAATACAATAAATGTATTTTTTGGTACAATAATTGATAATGATATATACTTTACGGGTCCCTAATTTATGAACACAATAATAAATATGCAAAATGATGATTTACTTTATTAATAAACTTAATTTTTCTAAAACACAATAATAAATATGTAAAATAATGCTTTTGTAGTTTAATATGATCATTTTCCTTTTTACTTCTTCTTCTTTTTAAGTATTGGTAAGTTGTTCTTGGCTTTTCTTCTCTGGTGCTCGCTGTTATTAAAAAGAACCTAATAAATTAAGTTATGTCGTCTTTACTATGTTCCAAGACAAATAAAAGCAAGCAAAACCAAAAAGTTAATTTAAACAGATAGGGATGCCATTGTCCCAAATTTTATGGAGGAGAGCACAATGCTAAACTAATTAAAACTTTTATAGTGTTCTTCAACCTTAAAACTGGGACAATGGCTGCCCTATATATTAATGAATTTGTATTTTATATTTTTCAGATAATATATCAAGTTAAATTGTTATTTATTTATTACTAATCTGTATTCTGGGTTGCTTAGCCTACTGCTAGTATATTATAATCCAGTATTATTTATTCAAATTGAACAAATTATGGGTCCCAGTTTATATACATTTTTTAAAGCGTTATTTTTTGAACGACCCTACACTGCTCTTTTATTTGATGTTTTTAGTTAAGGTTAATTTTACTTTAGATTTTACTTTTTTAACCACACTTTTCAGCAGGTTTACATGAAACTGTTAAAAACAAACAAAAAACCAAATCTTTTCTTTTGTTTTTCATCTTTTTTCTGAAAATTTAAAACGTTCAAAAATCAAGGGAGTCCTGAACTTTAAAATAAAGTAACATATAAAAACAATAAATATATAAAGGTAACAAATAAAAATGCAACTGAAGGAAGTTAAACAATTATTTAATGATAAATAGCTAAATATTTATTAGAAAAATTTAATACAATTTTATAGAAGTTACAAAGAAGAAAAAATTATTCTTTTATTTAAAACAATACTTTTTTCTAGATGTACACCTCAATTGTTAATGTTTATGTAATGATATAGATAAAAGTTCTTGTTTTGTATTTAAAGTTAACTTATTTTATTTGAAGAAATAAAAGAATTTTTTGAAGCTTAATGAAGGCAGGATTGGCAATAAAAAACCTGCCCAATAAAATCTACCTAAAAAAACCGAATAAAACCCAGGCAATGAACTATTATAACCAACGATTTTGAAAACATAGACATATTATAGTAGCTATAAAGGAAAATTTTTTAATTCAAATGCAGTATTTTTAATTAAATGTTTTTTCACAATTATATTTTTGGTAACCAAATAAATTAAAAGATTCATTCAATAAGATTTTTTAGTTTGATACATTTTGATAAAAGTTATTATATTTACGATATACTTTTTACAAAGCCAACAAACTATTTTTGATACTGACTATATATTTGTAGAAGCTTTTTTGCCTTTTCACTTCTCTCATAGTTTATTTCTAACTTTTGAACAAATAAAACTAAACTAGGAAAATATTCTTTTAACTAATGTTGAAATAAATTTGCAAAATCCTGCAAGCAATTTTTACTGAACTGATTTTTTGTTTCTTGGGTTAATGATAAGCCACCAATCACTCCACATTATTGTCGATGTAATTTGATCATTTACATCTTAGTATAAAACCTATCACAGTATATTAATTTAAGCAAAATCAACCAAGGTACAAAATCAGGATAAAGATTGTTAAGCCATTTTCTGCCTTGCCTTTATTTTTAATCGTTCGATTTTTACCTTTAAAAAAAACTTATTTTTATTATTATTTAATCCTATTTTTAATTATTAGTTTTCTTTAGGTCTATAAAAACATATTTTGTAAAACTTTAATTTAACAAAAGTTACATACTTGATTCTAAAACAACACCAAGTATTTTTTAAGAGTTAAATTTGAAGACTATTAGCTTTTCTAAATACGGCCTGATTTTCAATGATATAGAATTGATATTGTGTATGATGACATCAGCTGTTGCTTCTTACAAGGGTTTTGACAAACTTATAAAACTAACAGATGCCAAAAAACTTGTTTCAACTTGAGATAATGGTCAAGCTATCAGAGCAGATTTACTAACTTTTAAATCATTATTTGGAAATATATTACTACAACTTTTGTTCAAATATTTTTACAGATTGAGATTGTCTTTTTTATCTTTTATGTTATTCATCCCAAGGCTGAGAGAGCCACTACAGTCAAGGAAGCTACCGTATAGTTTTTAAAACCCTATTTCAACTCTCAACTTCAAAACCTGAATCTTTATAAAGAAGGCCGCCACATGGAGAAACAAGTTTGTTCATCTGAATTTCAAGTTCAAATTTAAAGTTCAATTGAAACTTCTGTTACTTCCTCCCATTATCCAACTTTCTTTTTACCATTTCTCATTGACATTTTTTATTATAAAATTATTATTTTTAAATCAAAATTAAATCAATACATATAGGTTTAAAATTAAAAATTTTTTTTATAATAGTTTTAAACTATGTTTAAAAATCTTTTTCAAAATAATTTGAAAAATTCTTGTTATAAATTATTAAACAACGCTATGTAAAATATATTTTAAATAACTATATTAATTTTCAATATAATTAAACAAAAAAACAAAAAAAATACAAATTTAACAGATACCAAATAAAAATAAAACCCAAAAAAAAAACAAATTTACCCAATAAAGCCCAAAACTACCTAAAAAAAGCCACTGGGCCGGGTGTTTTTAAAAAAACCAAATTTTTGCCAACCCTGAATGAAGATCCTGCTCTCAATAAATATTCAACAAACTTTGCTAATAAGGTTTTTATATTAACAATGCACATAGAAACCTATTTGTTGCAAATTTTTTTAGAATATAGTAAATGTTTAGTAAATTTAGATAAACCAATTATTAAAATTACCTTTATATGCAGAAAATCCTGAAAACATTTCTGGTGGATTTGAAGTCTCTAAATGATATTATAAAGTTCTCTTTTAAAAAAAAAACTTTTAAATTAAGTTTAGATGTGAAGCTAATCCAAATAAATCTTTAATTTATGCAAACTATTTTTTTCTTTTTTTTTGTTACAAATCATTTCTTTACAAATTTTTGCAGCTTCAAATTGTTTCACCATTACTAGAATTTTAAATTTTATAAAAGTAATATGTAACATGATGTTTTGTTATCAAATTAAATAAACATCTTTTTTTAACCTTTTCAGCTCATTATGTTGGGTGAATAAAAAAAAGCAACTGCTTTTACTCAGCGCTTTTAGACTTATTGGTAATATACATTTATGTGAATACATTTATCCATTTTGCTCCAACTTTTATTCACGTAAAGCGTAACAGTTACTTCAAAAATGTCGAGTAAAAGCAATTGCGTCGTTGAACAAAAGAATTTCTTTTCAAACAAGTTTACAAGTTATATATTAGTAACTTATATTAACATACAAGTTAAGGTATAATTTTTGTGAATATTTAAGTTTTAAGCTTCACTCATCGCTCTTAAAAAAATAAAGAACAGTTTAAAAAAAATTAGAAACTACTCAGTTAAAAGTAAAATTAAGAGGAAGAAAAGGGAAAATATATTCCCGATATTTTACCTAAACAAATTTCTGCAATTTTAAAATAAGACTTGGATGATCTATGCATATAATTCAAGTCATACTTTAACATAACGATTTTGTTGTGATTTGCGCATTTAATGTTCAAACGTTGCAAAATAAATGGTTAACTATCTTTAATGAAGCTAACATTTTAGTTTAACTAGGAAGCCAAGAAAAATAAAAGTAAGCAGAACTAAAAAAACATTAATAAATTTATATTCCATTAGAGAAAATAAATTATAACTAAAATATTATTAGTAATTTATTTACTAATAACCCGTATTACAGGTTGCCTACTGCTATTATAATTTAATTCTGATAAAAAACATGATTTAATTTAAAACTACACTATCAAAAATATACTATTTTATTCTAATAAAAAAATAATTAACTTTTAATAAATAAAATAGATAAATTAACTTTTTTATATGTTAGTGGCTTACTTTTTTTTTTTTATACAAATGTCGAGAAAAACAATTTGTTTATATCAAATGTTTAGAAAAATGTAATATTAAATTTAACTATTCAATATTAAAAAAAAAAAAAAGAAAAGAAAGAAAATAAACATTTCCTAGCAGTAATAATAAAAAATGAGATAAATAATATTTAACTCGTTTTCTGGTAATTAATATTATTGCAGTAATTTAAGAAAGCTAATGTCTTAAAAAATTAAAGAAATAAAGAGAATTTTATGACGTCAAGTTTACAAAAGGCTAAAGCGTTAAGCATTTTTTTATTTAAAACAAGGCCAGCATTATTGGATGTTACTTTTTTAAAGATATTAATTTGAAACATACTTTTTATGAACAGAGCAAACAAAAATAAAATGTAGTACTTTAATGAATGACAAAACATAATATGGTCTCAAGTAAGAAACTTGTTAGTCCAATAAAATTAACTGGAAACACAACACATAAACTTCTTTCAGTGATTTAAAAATTTACATTTGCAAAATTGTAAACGCTGCACCATCATTTTGTAACAGGGGCTAGAATAAAAGGGCTAATATTTACTTTCTCATTAACTAAAATTATTAAGAAAATGATAGATATTGATATTACAAACTTTGAATAGATGGGTAGAAAATAAGGGTAGAACGATATCAATTTTAATAAGTTCTAGCAGCATTTGATTTTTCAATTTTTGTTATAAAAACTTAAAAGGGTAATATTAGATAGATGACCTAAAGGAATAAAATATTCTTCAGGTATGTCACAAATAAGTTTACAATACTATTAAATTATAATTTAATAGTATTGTAAACTTATTTGTTATAATATGTTTTATAATACTAATAAACTAAATTATAGAAAGTTATATAATGAAAAATTTATGAAATTTTGCAATTATTTATAAACAATTATTAGAGTTAGTTCAGGGTTAGGGTTAGGGTTCTTGTTATAAATTATTAAATAACGCTATGTAAAATATATTTTAAATAACTATATTAATTTTCAATATAATTAAACAAAAAAACAAAAAAAATACAAATTTAACAGATACCAAATAAAAATAAAACCCAAAAAAAAAAACAAATTTACCCAATAAAGCCCAAAACTACCTAAAAAAAGCCACTGGGCCGGGTGTTTTTAAAAAAACCAAATTTTTGCCAACCCTGAATGAAGATCCTGCTCTCAATAAATATTCAACAAACTTTGCTAATAAGGTTTTTATATTAACAATGCACATAGAAACCTATTTGTTGCAAATTTTTTTAGAATATAGTAAATGTTTAGTAAATTTAGATAAACCAATTATTAAAATTACCTTTATATGCAGAAAATCCTGAAAACATTTCTGGTGGATTTGAAGTCTCTAAATGATATTATAAAGTTCTCTTTTAAAAAAAAAACTTTTAAATTAAGTTTAGATGTGAAGCTAATCCAAATAAATCTTTAATTTATGCAAACTATTTTTTTCTTTTTTTTTGTTACAAATCATTTCTTTACAAATTTTTGCAGCTTCAAATTGTTTCACCATTACTAGAATTTTAAATTTTATAAAAGTAATATGTAACATGATGTTTTGTTATCAAATTTATATCCTTATACATATTTTACATACAAATATATAATAAATACAACCCTCGGAATTATGGTCGGCATTGGGCAATAACAACCTAACTGCCAACCTTAAAGTGTTTGAGTTCGGCATAAAATTGCCAACCTCGTCTCTATGTTTTATGGTTAGACCTTTGTATGGAATTTTTTTTGCCAACCTGATGCCGACCTTTAAATGATTGAGGTCAGCAAATTATTGCCGCCCTCATTTTTCCTAATACTGAGTGCTGATAAATATAAATAAAAATTTAACTACAACTTTGGTAGTACTGGGCTTGTAATTTGTTTCGCCATAGCAGTCTTCTTTGTCAAGTTTGGTGTTTCGGAGGTAAAGAGTGGCGAGGGTTGTAACAATGATACAAAATGTCATTGTATGTCAACCTTTAACTTATCCTTACAATACCAAAAACATTGTACTTATTTATGGTAGGCAATTTATCTAATTTAAATCCCATTAATCATTTGCTTTGTAAAACTATAAACAGAGGTTTCTAATCAGTACCAACATCACTAGCAGACAACAGAGAAAAGCCATAATAAAAGCGAACATGCAACGTGTTTTAAACTGTAATTTTGTTCTTTTACCTTCAGGTATGTTGTTTCTTAAATAATATGTTCTCTAGTATTAAATACATTCGGATATAACATGAAACTTGACAAACAAGGCCACTATGCGGAGAATTAAGTATAGCATGGCATTATCAGTGGCAAAAATTTATGAAGAAAAAGGATTTATTAAAACTTTTTTTGAAATAAGGACATTGGTTATTACATATTCTGCACCTTATTAAGTTTTAGTAAAAAAATAAAAACATTGTTTTCACTTTTCCTGGTCTATTTGTAGCTATAAAGTTTATAATACTATAAAAATAATGTCACTGTCAATTATTAATTTTGAAAAACATTATTAATAATGGGTATTTTATGAATTACTAAAGTTCTATATTAAAATATTGACAGTTATGTTAATTCAAGCTAAACTTTATTTATTTGGATAAGAATCAAACATTTTTTTCATAATATTTTTTTAAATGTATCATCATCAACAAGTCTTTTTTTTAACTGGTTATATTTGAAAAAAAAAAAGTTCTTTTTTTTTTACTCAACAGAAAGGAATAAAATAAAATAAATAAAGGAAAAATCCAAAAATAAAATTTTAATTCTAAAGGGATCCCCAAGTGCCAAGACAAGTTGTGTTCATATCATAGAGTTACATTAGAAAATAAGTTGAAAGGTAATTAAACTTTCCAAAACAAATTATTGAATGAGATATTAACAAAATATCATAGAGAAAATCATTAAACTTTCCAAAACAAATTATTGAATGAGATATTAACAAAATATCATAGAGAAAATCATTAAACTTTCCAAAACAAATTATTGAATGAGATATTAACAAAAGCATTTGTTGTTTTGCCATTGTACTTCCGGTTGAGAGTCTACCTTTAGGCACTCAAGTTTGCATAGTTTTTTCCATTAAAAAACATCTGCTTTCAATAATAAATATTTGTGCTCATCACAGAATTTCTCAGTTCAGCTTTACACAATCCGATAGAGGTTCTTCTCTCCATTTTATTTTGCGGTGGTTATAAAAAACGTTTTTGTTTTTTGTTCAGCGTATCATTAAGTGTTTGAGTTAGAACGAACTTGCATAATAAAAATAGCAATTAAGCAAAGCAAACTTTAAAATGCATGAGAGGAATATTTTTCATAGAAAATAAGTTAGCAAACATTTTACATACAACACCAAGTAAAATATAATTCAATTTTGAAAGAATTAAAAATCCTTCTTTTTTTATTAAATTCAGGAAACTACTACTTTAAAAAGTATATATTATATATATATATATATATATATATTTATATATATATATATATATATATATATATATATATATATATATATATATACTTATATACACACATGAAAAAAGGAAAAAGTTTTTTATTTTTTATATGATTATCTAAACTCTCAATAATTCACAATAGACTCACAATAATGTCACAAAATATTTGAACTTACCCAAAATAGAATACAAAAGAACAGATTCTTTATTGGGATTTTTTGAAGGATTCAGGTTAGCAAGAAGCATTAAAAAACTATTTTGGTTTTTATTGGCTAATCCACAAATCATTGATAAACAACTCTTCAGCCTATCGTTGGCCATAATCTCATCACTACTTAAATAATTATATGCATATACAGATGCACAAAATTCCATTATTGACAAATGTGTATACTGATAATAACAACCCAGATCACTTTCAACCTTTTCTATAAATCCAAAAAGATTGTCATCATTTTTATCAAGGTCACTTATAAAATCTTGAATTTCTTCTTTGGAAAAAACTATTTTATTGTTAACAAACATTTTATATGCAAATTTACAAATATTTAAAACAAATATTTTATTGGAACTGCCTTCCATTATCTTGTATACCAATTTATTGCTTTTAATGATGCGTTTTTGCATAAAGTATGAAAAAATACTTGCATACAAATCTGTCATTGTTAAGAAAGAATTTGAATCTATTTTTTTTGAATCACTTATAACTTTACACATAAAAGATAAATAAAACGGAACAGATGCCATGGCTTTTGCAATAGGAGACTCCTTTAAAACTTCTTTTACAACTTCTTTTTTTTCATTCATAACATGATTTTCTATATAATAATTTATTCCATTTTCATTAAACCCCATAATTTGAATAGTTAACTTATCAATATATTCTGTATATATACTTTGGTATTGATCTATTGCATAAATTCTACCAGCAATTACATGTTTGTATTTTCGAATTTCTTTTAAAGCATTTACAATTGGATAGTTACAAGTCAAGCTTGGATTTAATAACTCATTGAAATATTTAAACTCATCTAATCCATCAATTATAAACAGTGCAGTATGACTACTAATGTTAAAGTCATTAACAATATCTTTGTAGAAAACATTTAGTAATTCATTCATATTAGAAATATATGGATATTGATTAAGCCTCCTGCATTCCAAATAAAAAACAAGTTCAACATCTTTCCAAATTAACATATTTGACCAATCGAGCAAGCATTTTCTAAGCAACCATGTTTTTCCAATGCCAGCTATTCCAGATATTAATGTTACTGATTTTTCGTTCATAAATACTTTACTATATGGAATCGGTGTATAACTCATTTGCTTTTCAAGAAATCTTTTTCGTTCAACACTAAAAGCTGCATCCATTTGAGTTTTTACTGCATCAACAATACATAGATCAACAAACTCATGCATTAGATCAACATTTGAAGATGCTTTATTTGGTGGTTGAAGTTCACTAACTTCCCCATAATGTTTAAGATAATACTTTTTTAGTTCAGCACACACCGTTGACAAATCTAAATAAACAAAAAACTTTTAGTTAAGCCATCATCAAAAGATAATACTTTTTTAGTTCAGCACACACCGTTGACAAATCTAAATAAACAAAAAACTTTTAGTTAAGCCATCATCAAAATTTTGCTTATGTTCATGTTCATGACAATGACGATGATGATCACTATTACTAAAATTTTATTTAGACATAAAATAGCTAGAATTATTTACTTGTGTAATTATTAAATAGTTATATAAATAAATACTTACAAAATAGTTATAAATATGTACTTGACATAAAGATTCCTATAAATTCCTTTAACTTTCTTATAAATCTAATGGATCTAAAAAATTCTTGTTAATCTTATTGTTATTGATTTATAAATGAAGTTGCTCAGGGTTAAAGTAATTATATTTAACCTATTTTCTATTTGTTTTTTTGTCTGAAAAAGTTTTTACTTCAAACAAACTTCTTATAGTAATATTAAAGAATAAAGTAAAGTTAAAGTACTAAAATTTCTCAAGTACTAAAATTAATTTTTATGAATTTGATATTTATTGATAGTTATAAAAATTAAAGTTACATAAAATATTTTATATCTCTAATTAAAGTTGTGACAAAATTCTTACATAAGAATAAAGTTGTTAGCTCCAATAAATTATTTAGTTAAAATTGATTAAAAATTATTTAAAATTAAAAGTTGGCTTCAGCAATGGTGAAGCCAACTTTTTAAATCCATGTTATCATGGTGAGGCTCTATATTGACTTTCCCTAACAACGTTTAAAAAGGTCAAGTAAAATCATTATTGCTTCTGTTGCTTTAAAAATAGATACTTTTCACTGCAACTCCTCTGCAGCTTGAAATCTGGAGATTATTGTGAATGACTTTAAAGATTTAACTAAACTCATTTAGAATATATACTTTTTTTTATACAAAGTTCATGATGTTTAATAGCTGAAGGAAAGAAGCTGAATGGGAAGAAGTTGAAGTATAGTTACAAACTTTTAAATAATGAGAATTTTAAAGTTATTCTGTTTTTTTCAGAACTGAAAAATAACAATATGAATGATAAGGAAAGATTAAATTAGTTAACAAAAAATTAACATAAATCTATATTCCACAGGGTCTTTCAAACAAGACCTTCTAGCAAACTAGATCTAATAAATTTCTAGTTTTAAGAAGAACTGGTGTTGTTCATTGTTTAATTTTACAATAAAAACTTAAATAATCCTTTGTTTGTTGTTGGTTGTTTTTAATTTTTTTAATTTTTATAGCCTGTTTCTTTTTTGAAAAGAACTTAGATCTCAAAAGACTGGTAAAGTATTTTTTTAGTACATTTCTTCTTTAGTAAAGTGTTTCAGTTTTGTCTTTAGTCTTTTTGGAACATTTTAAGCAAGTACTGGTTTATTTTTCAGATCAGTTAGAAGGAGCTGAAGGGTATTTTAGTAAGTTAGATTCAATTTATTATTTATAGATTAAGACTATTGTTTGTAGAAGGTATGATAAGAACAAAATTTTTAAGACAGACAAGGGCGACTTAAGCAAATTTCATCATTTAGATTATTTTTAAGTAGAAATTCCATATACGTTACACAAATCATTGTTGCAATTGCAATTTTATTGTTTTTTAATTATGTAAAAGATTTGATAGATAACTTAAAAATAATAATATCAAAGAATAAGAAATGTTTTTATTAAAGCTTATATTCGTTTTGTTCTATTGCTCCAATCTCGATTTTTATTTTTAAACGGACAGATAGAACTCAGTAAGTTCTTAATATTTGTAGATTTGAGAGCAGTAAGCTTCTTTTTAATATTTTTAAATCTAGATTAAATCATTGAATATGTTTCATATAAAGCATTTTAATATTTTTTATCATTAAGGTGTGGTAACATCATTATCATATTCCATGCGGTCTGCAAGCAAATTAGAGCTGATAAATTTTTAGAATTCAAGAAGAATTGACGTTATTCAATATTTAATTTTACCATAAAAATTTAAATGTTTGTTTGTAGTTGGTTGTTTTTATTTTTCTAATTTTTATAGTCTGTTTTGTTTTTTTGAAGTTAGTGCTAAAATGACTGGTAAAGTAGTTATTTTTTTATTAGTACTGTGCAACTTCTTTTCGGTTCAGTTTTGTCTTTAATCATTTTAAAAATATTTAAGCAGGTTTTGATTTATTTTTTATAGCAATTGGAAAGAGCTTTTTAGTAACTTACTTTATTGTTATTTTTTGTATTTAGAAGAATTAATACAAGTAAACATTTTTAGACAAATTGATTCTGATTTGAGTAAGCTCACTATTAGGTTTTATTTTAAGTTGGAGATTTATTTATGTATTTAAGACAAAAAGTTTTATAAAATAAGACTGTTAATTGTGGACATGTAAGTTTATATACATAAATTTACATAGATTTCAGTGATATAAGGCTTAAATAAGTTTTTAGAAGAAATACGATCAACTTAAAATAAATTGCTACTTTAGTAAAATGATTGGAACTAGGCGAGCTAAAATTGTCATCAAAATGAAAAAAATTGCTGCTTGTCAAGAAGAAATAAATTTATACCTATACTAGAACATCATAGTTAGACAAGTTGACAGTAATTATCATATAATTGAAAAAAATAAAAAGTAATAGTGATATAAAGATCTGGTAAACCAAATCTTTTTATTAATTTTGCCTGAAACACAATATAGTATTGTGTGGTAAAAAAAAAGTGCACAAATTTATTTTCAAATGTTATTAATTGATAGTTTATGTTTTCATGTGTAATAAAGTAAATGTTTATAGTTTATAAAATATATTATGTTCAAGGTAATAAATGTTTATATTCTGTTTTCTTGTTCCTTAAAAGCGGTGTTACTTAGCAGCGCGTAAAGCAATATTGTTATTCTTGCCAGTCAAGAGATGTTACTAAGTTGCGGTATTACTTGGCACCATTTAGGATGGTCTTAATTTCTGTAAATTATTTTTTACTTAAGACACTTTGGAACTTAGACTTAAAATACAAATAGAATTTGTAAAGCTACATAATTTTTTTTTTTTCTTTTTCTTTTTTTTTTTAAAAGTTAGCAATTATAATTTCTTGGACTCATCAGATGAGTGCTAATATTTATATTTTATTTAAAATTCAACCTTATGTTTATCTACATTTTATTATACTCAACTTTTTGTTTCTAATTACTTTCAGATATTCTACGATACCACGACTGATAAGCTTAGGACTATTATAACAACAATTTTATTATTACTTTTTATGTCTATTATTAATTAGACTATTATTAGATTTGTTATATGTATTTTAGTTCTATTATTATTCTTTACACTTGTTTACAAATCAAAGTTCATTCAACTTTCATATAACTTATTATAATTACCCTAAACTTAAATGATTCTTTTTTTTTTTTTTAACTGTCATTGGTTTATTAGTTTGCTTACTATTGAAAAATAAGCTTTAATTTAGTAAATTTATGTGATATGAATCTTACAGGATTAATCATTATATAATAGTTATGAAGAAATTGGATCTAAACTATTGAATTAAAAATTATTTTGTTTAGTCGTAATATTTAAAAACCTTTTTTTATTAGTTAATTAGGTTATAGCTAATTTGCACTTACTTATATTTTTTTGTCATTAAAAGCAATAGCTTATGAGTTGCTGCATTTAATGACAAAAACAAAAAAAATTAGTTGCAAAAGTTATGATTATAATAATTTATTGTAACTTTTTTATTAAAACACAGTGTCTTTGAAACACAATCTGTCTCCTCTCTATTTAACAAAAGTTTATTAGTAAAGGAGAAATTTATTGGAACACTCTGTTTTTACTACGCTGTATTTTTTGGTACAATAATTGTATTGAATAAAATACAATAAATGTATTTTTTGGTACAATAATTGATAATGATATATACTTTACGGGTCCCTAATTTATGAACACAATAATAAATATGCAAAATGATGATTTACTTTATTAATAAACTTAATTTTTCTAAAACACAATAATAAATATGTAAAATAATGCTTTTGTAGTTTAATATGATCATTTTCCTTTTTACTTCTTCTTCTTTTTAAGTATTGGTAAGTTGTTCTTGGCTTTTCTTCTCTGGTGCTCGCTGTTATTAAAAAGAACCTAATAAATTAAGTTATGTCGTCTTTACTATGTTCCAAGACAAATAAAAGCAAGCAAAACCAAAAAGTTAATTTAAACAGATAGGGATGCCATTGTCCCAAATTTTATAGAGGAGAGCACAATGCTTAACTAATTAAAACTTTTGTAGTGTTCTTTAACCTAAAAACTGGGACAATAGCAGCCCTATCAGGGTTGGACAGGAAGGCGTGCGATTTCACGCGATAGTATGACCACACAAACAGTTTTTATTTTTAAATCATTTTGAAAGCTTGACCGCGGCCGTTAAAATGCTTTGTTTACATTTTAAAAATGCGCCAAAAAAAAAAGTATCTAAGCTATGAGGAAACTTAAAAAAAAACTTACATGATTATTTTATATTTAACTTATTATTTTATATTTAATATATATACATATATATTAATAAACCTATATAATATATTTATTTTTTTAATTTATAAAGTTATGCATATTTTATGATTATAAACGCTTATAAACTAATTCTATAATTTATTCTATAAACGTCGTTCATAGAAAATCTAAACGTTTTTCGATGACGTATTTCTCACAAAAAATACAATTTAGTTATTTTTTCTTTTGTTTTTACTACGAAGAATTGTTAAGAATCTTTTTTTGTTAAATGCGCGTATTTATTAAACAATCATTAGAAGTGAGTTGTTACTTTTTTTAAAAGAGTTTCGTATAATATTATAAAAACATTAGCAACGATAAAAGTTTAAAAGTTCCAAACGTAATTATAAACTTAATTTAGCGTTTTAGTTTGTTATTTATTTTAGTCAAGTATTTTTTCGTTTTTTTTTATTTTAGTTTCAGTTAAGTTTTTTTTATTTTTCATTATTTTCTTCTACGAAAATTTCTTTTCTTTTTTCAAAATAAATTTTGTTTAAGTTTATTTATTTAAGATAAAAGTTTCTTAAGTTAAGATAAAAGTTTTTTGGCGCATTATTAAAATGAAAACAATTTAATGTAAAAGTAAGCAAAGTCTTAACAGCCGCGGTCAATTTTTCAAAATGATTTAAAAACAACAAATATTTGCGTGGTCATATTCGCACTCCAAATCGCACGCCTTCCTGTCCAAGCCTGCCCTATATATTAATGAATTTGTATTTTATATTTTTCAGATAATATATCAAGTTGAATTGTTATTTATTTATCACTAATCTGTATTCTGGGTTGCATAGACTACTGCTAGTATATTATAATCCAGTATTACTTATTTAAATTGAACAAGTTATGGGTCCCAGTTTATATATTTTACAAAGTGTTATATTTTGAATGACCCTACACTGCTCTTTTATTTGATGTTTTCAGTTAAGGTTAATTTTACTTTAGATTTTACTTTTTTCAACCACACTTTTCAGCAGGTTTACATGAAACTGTTAAAAACGAATAAAAAACCAAATCTTTTCTTTCGTTTTGATCTTTTTTCTGAAAATTTAAAACGTTCAAAAATTGAGGGGGTCCTGAACTTTATTTGGCTGTATTTTATTGACTAATGGCAAAAGTAAAATAAAATTTAGAGAAATTAGTCTTAATAAATTGGGTCAATTGTCTGATACTTTGTTTAAAGTAAAAAATTTGTTAGAATACTCATATTAAAATAAAATAATATAATAACAAAAATATTAAAGTTTTCATCGTGAAAAAAAAAATTTTTTTTGTCTGCAAAAAGCAAGATTCCATTCAGAAAATAGGGTATTGATCTGTTTATGCTGTTACAGTTAAGGCATAAAAATATGTATTTTTAGGGAAAAAGAAAAAAATAATAATAATAACAAGGAAAAACAAGAATAGGAGAAGAATGTTTAATATGTTTGTTTTTATTATATTTTTTTTGCTGATAAAAAATACAAAACTGAGAAAGGAGATATTGCTCTTCTGGTTAAAGTATACTTATTACATATAAGGCATAAAAGAGATGAAACAAACATGAACTGGATGATTAACGATGTTAGAAGATCTGGAATACAGGAGAATATCTATGCCGAAGTTACAAACAGGTCACGCTATTCGAATAGAATATGCAATATGATAAAAAATCTATTCAAGAACAAGAAAAGACTTTTTCTAAAAAAGATATTGTTTAATAGTACTGACTCAACTTCGTTAATAACAAATTTGTTCATTATAAAAAATATAATTTTTTTGAATCTTGAAATTTTGATATCGATGGAGGACAGAGATATTCAAAGATAATGATGAGTTTACTTGACCATCTAGCATTAGATTTACAACCAAGGAATCAAAAGTACACGTGGTAGCAAAGTGATCATACTAGGCTTATTTGAAATTGTAGAGAACCATCGAAATTTAAAAATACTCTTTCAACTCAATCAATTGAAGGTTACCTTGGCCTCTTATTTCAACATCAAACTTGAATTATCTGATAATACCTTTTTTTTTTGTTTTAACTTGAGCAATTTAAATTTTTTCTTTATCTTATTTTGATAAGCAATGCAAAACCAATAAACTTTTTTCTAAAATATAAGGTCATGATGGAAAGTAATTAAGTTGTAATTGTAATTAGTGTAAATAACTGTATTTATATATAAACTATTGTTGTGTTGCGACAGAAGGAACGTTGTGAGTGCGTCACTTATTACATTGCAGGCCTTCCCAGGAGAGGCGTGCGGTCGGTCGCTTTGAGTGACCATGCATATATATATATTTTTTGAGAGTTTGGCCACGGTTTTTTAGCATATATTAATGACGCATTTTTAAAAAGGCGCTGAAAAAACCTAACTAAATTGTCGTATTATTTTATTAATTTTATTCATAATTTATTCCTATTATTAATATAAAAATATGAACATAAAAATGAAATATATATATATATATATATATATATATATATATATATATATATATATATATATATATATATATATATATATATATATATTTATACTTATTTAAAAATTTTTTTTTTTTCTTATTACAATTTTTTTTTTTTATGTCTAGTAAACATTAAAAAAAAATTTATTTGTTTATATTTATTTTTTATTTATTTATATTATAATTATTTATAATATATTTTTAGGTGTTGATTTTTTCAGCAACGATATTTGAGACAAGTCGAAAAAATAAACAGAAAATGTGACCGAAAACTTTTTTAATTTATTTTGAAAAATATGCTCTGCCGACGCGGGATGCGAACCCGGGTCTCCGCGGCGCTGTGTAATGTCTTAACCGAATGAGCTAATTGTTCATATCCTTATCAAGAACCTTGTAGATAATAATTCTTATAGAACTTAGAAGTTATTTTTTGTAAAAAGACATACTTATGCGAAAAAATTTAAAATTAGAAAAAAAAATATGTAAAATAAAAAAAAAAAAATTTTGTTATAAGAAAAAAAAAATTCAAAAAAAATATATATATATTATTTTTATGTTATTATTTCCTTATTAATGAAAAGAATAAATTATTAATAAAATTACAAAATAATACAACGAATTTAATTTGATTTTTTCAGCACCTTTTTAAAAATGCGTTTTTAATATTTGCTAAAAAAGCGTGGCAGAGTTATCCAAAAAAAAAAAAATATCCATGTTCACTCAAGGCATGCGACCGCACGCCTCTCCTGGGAAGGCCTGCATTGTATATAACGTTTATAATGTTTATTATACCCTCGGGGGTATTTGCAAATGTATATATATTGAGCAAATATATTCACAAATAGTGTGAAAAAAACAAACATAGAACTAATATTACAAGCTATTTCGGCAATGAGTATCGTGATAAAGTTTGCAGATTTGGTGTCGCAATACGATGGTTCAGGTGAATTTTCAGAATGGATACAGAAATTGGAACTGGTTGCAAAACTTCAAAAAGTTGATGAGTTGCATGTGGTGCTCCCTTTATTTCTCTCTGGCGGAGCGTTTGCCGTTTATCAAGGTCTTAGTGATGAAATAAAAGAAGACTACAATGAAGTGAAAAATGCACTGACTACTGCCTTCTCTGCTTCTCCACTAACAGCATACGAAGAATTCGTAAATCGCCGCCTTAAAGAGAACGAGTCCATTGACGTATATCTCGCAGAATTAACGAGGCTGAGCAAGCTAATATTATCTCACGTAAGCGAAGAGTGGATAAGGTGCGCATTCATTCTCGGGTTACCTGACGAAGCAAGAAAACAGCTGCAAACTGCATGCTCAATATCAACAATGTCGATGTACCAGATCGCTGAAAAATCAAGAAGTTTGGTAATCTTACATCGTAAAGAATTGTGTTTTGTTAGTTGTGTGAACCCTGTTGCCATTCGTCCAAGGCAGGTTCCTCAAGGACGCGGTAAAAAGACCATAACTTGCTACCGTTGCGGAGAATATGGACATATCAGTCGAAAATGAAGCGAAGAAATTGACAAGAAGAGATGCTTTGTGTGTGGAATGGACAATCACCTGGCCCTGCACTGCTATAAAAAGTGTACGAACTCAAAAAACATGGAAGGGAAGCCACCCGTTTTTGTGCGAGCGGCTTTCCACAAAATTTAAAACCGCCAACTCTCTGCGTATATGTCAATGGAAGAAAAATAAAAGCATTGTCGGATACTGGATGCCCCAAATCCATTTTAAGTCGGGAAATTGTAAACGCAAAAAATGTCAAACACGCAACAGAAAAGGTTGTTATGATGAATGGAAACTCAATTGAAATAAAACACCAGATTGTTGTTAATCTTTCTATAAATGATACCACCATCGATTTGGAATGCCTGGTGGCAGACATTGTTCGATGTTTGCAGTACTAAACTTCGCAACTGGAGAAAATTGGGAGAAAATCTTGAGATAATTGATTTAAAGAAAGCGTACCTGCAAATTCGTGTCGACGAAGCATTATGGAAATATCAAGTTGTGGAATATGAAGGGCAGCGTTACTGTCTAACAAGATTGGGTTTTGGTTTAAATGTGGCGCCCAGGATAATGACTAAAATCTTATAAAAGGTATTATCCTTAGATAAATTTGTCGAGTCTGGGACGGATTCATTTATTGATGATATCATTGTCAATAATAACATAGTGTCAAGTTGCAGAGTTCAAGAACTCTTAAAAAAATATGGCTTGGATTCTAAGTTGCCAGAAAAACTTGTCGGTGGTCGTGTGCTTGGATTGCGAGTGTACAAACGATGCAACCAAGTCCGTTGGAAACGTGATAACATACCCAAAGTTCCTGAAGGAAAAATGACACGTCGGCAAATCTTTTCTTGGTGCGGACAGCTGACCGGACATTTTCCAATAGCAAATTGGCTGCGCCCTTCGTGCAGCTATCTAAAAAGGGTTTTGAGTAGTTGTGGATGGGACTCCTTGGTGAACGAACATGTTGTTAAATTAGTAAGCAGTTTAAATGAAAGACTTACAAAGGAAGATGGGTTCATGGGTCGTTCATGGGTCATGAAACGTCAAAAACGTTTCTGAAGCAACAGCGTGGTGCGATGCAAGCAGTTTAGCTGTTGGCATAGTTTTGGAAGTGGCTGGGGAAATTATAGAAGACTGTTCGTGGCTGAGGAAACAAGATGATACGGCTCACATTAATCTTGCAGAGTTAGAAGCCGTGATAAAAGGTATTAATCTAGCAACAAAATGGGGATTCGAATGTATTACCATAAAGTGTGATTCGGCTACTGTTTTCGGTTGGTTGAGCTCCTTAATTATCGGTGACAAACCAGTTCGAGTACACGGTCTTGGAGAACCACTTGTCCGTCGCCGGTTGTCATTGATTGAAGACCTTGTGAAGGAGAGCAATATAAAATTAAAACTTTTCCTGGTAAAGCCAGCAAAAAACAAAACCGATGCTCTTACGAGGGTACCACAGAACTGGCTGCATTCAAACCATTCTGCAATGACAGCAAACATTGTACCGCCTGATGTAAAGTCGTTTCATAATCTTCATCACTTTGGAATCAATCGAACACTTTATTTGATGAAACAGACATATCCAAAGGAGAAAGTTTGCAGAAAAGATGTTGAATCAGCTGTGAAAAGTTGCGAAAGATGTTTATCGGTGGATCCTGCGCTATATAGATGGGAAGAAGGAAATCTTGAAGTTGGAAAGATCTGGCATCGATTGGCTATTGACATAACCCACTACAAATCAGAGATTTATTTGTCTATTATTGACTGTGGAAAAAGGAGCAAGTTTGCAATTTGGAGAAGGCTACAGAATAAGAAAGGAACAGTGTGCTTCCATTTAGAAGATATATTCTGAGAAAGAGGACCTCCATCGCAAGTTCTACTTGACAACAGCAAGACTTTTCGCTCAAAACTCGTTAGTGAATTATGCGCAGAATGGGGAGTGTCCATCCAGTATCGTTGAGCTTACAGGCCATCTGGAAATGGAATTGTTGAACGTCATCATCGCACAATCAAGCGTATGGCAGCCAGAAGTGGCAAAGACCCGTTAAAAATGGTATATTGGTATAACATAGCTCCCAGAAAAAATGGCGAGGAAACATCACTTCCCTACAAAGCTATATTTTCCTGTAATTGGAAACCACACACAACTTCTGCCAAAACTAACGTGGAAGTTCTCCACAACTATACTCAAGGACAAGAAGTATTTGTAAAACCACCTGACTCAAAATGTACGAGCAAATGGAACAGAGGAAGAGTCTCAGATGAAGGACAAGGAGTTTCGGTAGAAATTAATGGATTGCTGAGACACATGTCGGACGTCCGTCCTGTTCCCATTGCAGCTGACTTGACTATCAGAGAATCGGAAGAACCCATCGCGGATAACCTGAATCTCCGAAAATCGACGCGAGTGCGGAAGTTTCCGAATAAGTATGCGGACTTTGTGATCTAGAGATCAAGGGGTGTTGCAATTAGTGTAAATAACTGTATTTATATATAAACTATTGTTGTGTTGCGACAGAAGGAACGTTGCGGGTGCGTCACTTATTACATTGTATATAACGTTTATAATGTTTATTATACCCTCGGGGGTATTTGCAAATGTATATATACTGAGCAAATATATTCACAAATAGTGTGAGAAAAACAAACATAGAATTAATATTACAAAGGTCATGCTTGGTATTACATCAGTGCAAACATCTGTAGTAGTTCATAAAAACTTAAAAAAAGACACAGAACAGATTTGTTTTGTCTGACAAAAATGTCATCACAGTGAAAAATTAAGAACTATAGCTGCTGAATACAATCTAATAAATTGTAATAAGATTTTACAAAAATATATTTAGATTGTAAAAATACAATACGAATTTTATTAGTGTCGGTGAAGAAAATATATTACATTTTAAATTATTTTACACAGAATTTTGATATGAAGAAAATTGCAACTATTTTTACATTAATATGAATTAAAAAAAAAAAACAGTTTGTAAAAAAACACAACAATCAGAGCCAAGGGGGAGAATTACTTATAAAAAACCCCTACTGCATCCACTTGGTTAAAGGAAATAAATTAAAAAAAAAAAATTTGAATCCAATTATTAATTAAAATTTGCTTTTAAATTTTATTATTATAGCATTCAAAAAATACTACAACATACCATGTTTAGGTCCCCTCATTTAATAAAAGTTTTTAATTTTTTAAAAAAAGGTAAAAAAAAAAATAG
The DNA here is from genome assembly GCF_038396675.1 of Hydra vulgaris. NCBI lineage: Eukaryota > Metazoa > Cnidaria > Hydrozoa > Anthoathecata > Hydridae > Hydra > Hydra vulgaris. The sequence goes on along the minus strand of NC_088920.1, from coordinate 73,996,149 downwards.
GAAAAGATGCAGTTTTTTAATTTGCTTTTAATGGTTTCTATTTATGTGAACCTGCTGAATAAAAAGTATTAAAAAAAAAAAAAAAGTTACTTTCATTGTGAAACTCTAAAAAACTCAAAATTCCATTTGACATAAGGTTGCTCCTAGATGGTGATCAGTTCAAGCAGACCATAAATGATCTTATATTCACATATTGGAAAGCATTCCAAACTAAATGCAGAAATTACTGAAATGAAGAATATGGTAAACATCAATAAGAAAAAAACTAGACAAATAAGAATTTTTAGAGCACTTCAGAACAGTCAAAGTAAAAGGACAAAAATTAGTTGAACAAAAATTTACACAAAAATGAACTTTAGTAGATGGCATAAGAGTTGTTAGCTTTTTAGAGAAGCTTTTTTGAGCATTTATAGAAAAAAGAAAGAGAAGCAGCATTACGAGGATGTGACAATGATTGGAGGTTGGCTGCAAAAACAGCTAACTATGTTTACAATATGATTTTGTACATCATTTAAAATAGTAAGAGCATCATTTGAAGGTCTGCTCCAGATAAAATATATTTCAAAGGCGCAATAATGGGAAGCTAGACATAAAAAGTATACCAGGTGATGCATGTTTTACAACAATTAATTCAACTAATAATGAAGAAGGCCAGACTTCAGACCGCATATGGATTTGAAAATGAGACTTTCTTGAAAAAGACAATAAATTGCTTGAAATAGGCTAGTACAATAATTTTTCAACATGCCAAAACTTTAGAATGTTTTAAGATAATGAGTTGAAATTTTAGGAAAATCTTTTTTTCCATAAAACCTATGAGGGATGTAAATTTAAAGAAAATCTAAGATGGTAAACTTTCAAAAAATGGCTCATCTTATATGGAATGACACAAATATAAGAAAGACATAAATTTATAATTATCTATACATTTGTGTCAATACATTTATATAAATAATAATATAGATTTGTCAAAATCTAAAACCAAAAATACATTTTCTTTTTGTGATTAAATAAAAAATAATGCACACAAACTTAATATGCTTATTTTAGATGATAACAATATTTTTGATATATTAAAAATTATGTAGCGCATAAAATATATTGCTTTATTTTGCATCCTTTGTTAACTAACTCATAAAAAAATTAGCCAAAACATATGTAATTATAAATTTGCAAAACTACTTATATGTCTTTCAAAACTTCATGCAATAACTAATAGCATTGATAGCCAGACAAACTGAATTACACATAATCAAGTTCATTCCAATAGAAACTTTGATAACTGAAACAGCATCCAAAAAACCAGGTTGTTTAGTTTCATGTAATTCATCAAACACAAACACCTTTAACAAAGGAAAAAATAAAGAGTTACAAAAATATGTTTATACATATCAGTTATGTAAATGTGTAAATCAAATCAAATGTCCACATCAGTTAAAAAAAAGATAAATATCCAATATTAGTTCAGCAAAGTTTCAAGTTGACTCATATTTGCTTTATGTGCGGCCTGAATTTGGAAGCAAACAAGTAATCATGTTAACAATTATCTGTCAGACATCTTGTTACATGAAGTAAAGTTGGAGCAACCAACAAAAGAAAAAAGTAGCATTCTTGACTATTGACACCCATTAGATTTGGTATTGATTGATATTGCTTTGATTTTTATATTTTTTTTTTTTTTTTTTTTTTTGCATTACCCTTATGATAATCAGTATAATATATAAAGATAAATATAAAGTAAAATATATACCTATATATAGTAAAATATATAGATAGTACTTATTATATTACTGTATTTAATATTATTATTACTATTTTTACTATTATTATTGCTATTTATTTTCATTTATTTTTTATTAATTATTATTATTATTATCATTATTATTATACTATATTTATACCATCATAGGTCTTTACATGTCATCAGTTTATAACTGTTTCTAAATGTCCCGCACGATTGTATATATATGCAGTTATTATTAAAGTGAAAATATATTGATTTGATTTGATTTGGGAAGAGAAATACAGAAAAATGTGAACATGTAAAAATTTGGCAGTGATTTTATTTTTAATAAAATATTTAATCATTGTCAGTACAAAGTTCTTTTATTCTAGGTTGGTGTATTTTTACTCACAAAACTTTAAAAAACATAAAATTTAAACATAAATTAGTGTCAGATAAAAACAAAATAAACCAAATTAAAGCAAATTTAAGGGTAAGAGTTAAATTTCTTTACTTAATCAGCTACTTAGATCAGCTTTAGTAAATTAGGACACAGGGTAGTTTTTTTTTGTTTTGTTTTTTTTATCATTCCATTCTTGAGTAAAATTTATTTAAACGAATAAAAGTTTTTGATTTTTCCTAACTGACATTTTGAATCATTTTGATAAGAAAATATTCACAAAGTAAATTTAACTTTATTTTTATCTTTTGTCAAAGATGGTGCTTATATAAAGAAAAAGAAAAGATACATAAATAAATAAAAATGGTAATTAGGAAAAAATTAATGAATTTTAATAGAAAAACCAGTTTTTCATTATATTAAAAATTGTTAAACAATAATTACTTGTGATCTCGTCTACTATCCTTATTAGATCCATTCTTTTCATTTCATTTAGAGCTGTTTTTAACTCATTAAGAGTTGGATTGCAATTCATTTGAAACCATTTAGTTAACAATGAACGTGCTTTATCATCACTTTTAAATAAGCCTTGTAAATACTGGCCTGTAAATAATGGCTCCCTATTTTGATTGGATGAAAAGTTTTGTTTCGCAAACCACGGTGGTTTAATTTTAAGCACTTGCGGTCATTTATTATGCGCATGCGTTACTTTAAAAACAACAACAACATAGTAATTTTGATTTTTTTTTTGTAATGGTCTTTTACCGTAACCTAATAAAAAAGGTCATATCATTGCTTTGAAGATGTATAAATCAGATATAAACTATAAACTGATAAAATGTGTGGCCAAGGAAAACATATTTTATTTGAAATACTTAATTTATTAATTTTTATGTGATAAAATACGCAGGAAAGTCGAAAATTATTTTATGGTCATCCTTACTACTAAAACTTAATAATTAAGCATTTATTAGAATTTTTATGCTTTAAAGATATATATATTTTAAAAAAAGATGATTTTAACTTTATAATAAAAAAAAAATCAGAGTCCGGTTACTTTTTTAAGTTTAAAAATTTTGTACATCAAATCTTATATTTTAGCAATAAAAAAACACATAAAAATGTCACATGAAACAAAACTAAAAACATTATGCAGAATATGTGGAGAAAGTCTAGATAATGATAGTGTTCTTTTAACAAAACATATTGTCAGAATAGAATTTTGTTTTTTTATCCGAATCGATAAGGACCACCCAAATAAGCATCCTCAAAAAATGTGTTATAGATGCTTTTCAATATTAAGAAATATTGAAAAAGGTTCAAACACTGAATTAAAATTACGATCTTGGCCTGAAAATTGCAATGTAACTGAATGTGTTTGCTTCAAAGCCAATAAAGGAAGAAAAAAAAAGAAAAAGATAAGTGGAAGACCTTTAAGTATTAGTTATAGTGAAAATATTTGGACTAGACACAAAATAAATAACATGCAATCTAAACTTTTACCTCAAACAAAATTTAATCTTAAACTGCAAGATATTAACTTCACTTTAAACCCTCATGTGCATCTTTGTGTGTGTACTATTTGCAACGAAATTATGCATAAACCAATTATTATAAAAAACTGTCTTCATTCATTCTGTGCACCATGTCTATTACCACTTATAATTGGCAAACTAATAACAAAAACAAAATGCCCTAAATGTTCCTTTTCAATTCCAAGTGATGGGTTAATTTCATCAACCAATGTCATTGAAATGTTAGAAAATTTGCAAGAAGTATGCAAGCAAGGTTGTGGTAGATTGTTTAAAGTCAAACAACTGTCAGAACGAAAGAAACATCAAAAAACTTGTCAGACAACTCCAATATCAAGTTCAACAACATTATCAATATCATCGTCATCAACTTCACAAATAAACTTTTCAGATATATTCGCATTGGATTCAACAAGTGTTATACCAAGAAATATTGAAGATGCTGCTCTGCATGTAATAAAACAAAAAATGTCTCAAACAAAATCCAATGTAATTGAATTTCCGACAGGAGGACCAAGGGTAAGACTATCTTTACAAAAAAGGAGACTGTAAAATTACTATAACAAAACAAAAATGCTTTCAATTTTATAAAAGGAAACTATAGTATGATTTTTTGAATATTTTAAATAAATTACACAACATTTTAGCCCTTATGCTTCACATCAACACCAAGAGCCTACAAAGAAAGCTCAGATGTATGTTTACGCACAATTCGCAGACGACAATTACATCTAAAACATAATATGAGCAAAACATGTGGAGAAAGCATTAGTTCTACAATCAAGCAAACTGCTACTCTTTTGAATTCTTTTAATGAAAATGAAAAAGAAAATATTCTGAGCAAATCAAATATTTCAAAAGCCAAAATATCTGCTGAAGAAATGATCAGTTTAAAAGCAAACATGAGCAGTACTTATGTCAACATGAAAATATTATCTAGGTACACAAGATTGCAATTATTATATAGAAATCTTGAAAAGACAAATTCAATACTTTTAATAGTTATTGATAATAAAAAAAACATTATCATTTTAGGTGGTTGAAAAACAACAATGTAATTTGTGCGTCTAATGCAAAACAAATAAATGTGGCTAAGAAATGGTCATGTGATGATCTTATTGTTAAAAACGCTCCATTTATGGTTGAAAAAAAAGATTCAAAAGGTTCTTATGAAATCAAGGAATTGCCATGTGCATATATTGAAAATCTACAAGGACATATAACAAATGCACTAGATAGACTAGATACAAACAAATCTTTTTAAAAAAATACTTTAACATACTACAATAAATTAAATGCAATACTATAAAAACAAAAATTAATTTTTCTTGTTATAATTTTAGCAACAACCTCTTATTATACAACAAGATTAAAAACAACGAAATCCATATAAAAATAGGAGGTGACTATGGAGTTGATTCGTTCAAAATGTTTTATCAAGTAGCGAATTTGGAAAAGCCTAATGCCAAAACAAATACAACAATATTTAATATATTTGAGGCAAAAGATTATACCACAAATTTGAAAATTTCATTGACAAGATTTACATCAGAAATCGATTTTTTGCAAAAAATGATCTGGAAGTAAGAACATATTACAAACAACAAAATAATTCAATTATCCAAGCACACTAAAATTCAAAAACATCCAAACAATATTTGACATAAACAAAATCATCAACTCTTGGTTTCTTACCACAATTGTCAGGATTATGATAGATTACAGTTTCTTTTTAAAAAAATGTATAATAATTTAATTCTGTTCAATTTTAGAGAAAAGCAGATTCGTGTATTTGTATTCGGTGATTATGAATTCTTGTGTGCAATTTATGGAATAACTGGTGCAAATGGTAAGTACATATTTAATACAGATTTCTTTAAAAAAACTCATCTGGGCCAAATACATGCAACATGATTTATTTTGCTTTCTTAACACAAACTTGTTCAATTACTTTAGGTAGACACTCATGCCTGTTTTGCAACATAACAAGTCAAGGAATGTCAAATCCAATTAACGATAACATTGAAATGCGATCACTAAAGACACTAGATTTATCTCTAGCACAATTTAACAACCATGGTGCAGATCCCAAGTTTGCCAAGTTATGTGACAATGTTATTGACCAACGGTTGTTCAATGTGCCACTTGATTAGGTGCCTTGCTTTTATTTATTATTCACATTATTTTGATTTTATTTATTAGGAATTCTTCGCAAATTCACATAATCGTTTATTCAATAGAATACAATACAAGTTATTGGTGGGGTAAATGTAAATGGTGGTGTATGCAATTGTAAATAATAATATAAATTTTCTTGTACTATTAGATAGGAGTTCCTGCTTTACATATCTCACTTGGTATATACTTAAAGTTTTTCAACATGTTAGAAGACTCTTGTCACACAATTGACATAAAAATTGCAGGTCGAATGGCAGTAACCAACCAAACACTTGACTGTGAGGAATTTAATGCATATATAGAGCACCAGCGCCAAATAAATCAACTTCAAATAAGTATTCAAGCACTTGAAGATAAAACACGTGTTATAACAGAAGCACTTGAAATGCAAATAATTTTTAACCCTGAAAATGAAGAAAAAATTAAATTAGTATTTGAACGTCATCTGATTCACTTTGAAAAGAAAAAGAAAGAACAGGTAACAACTTTAATTTTTATTATTTACTAAAAATATTTAATTTAGATTGGTAATTAAACCCGGAATAATACAGCTGAGAATCTTATACATTGGAATATCTAAGTTTTGTTTCATTGGTTATGTTTTTTTGAATTTATCTTAAGAACATATTTAATCATAGATCTCAGAACTGAAAATACTGCTTGAAGCAGACCATATAAAGAAATCATTTGGGCCACTTGTAAACAAACTTGATAAGGTACTTAACTCATTAGGAGTACAAAGACAAGCATATCACGGGAAAAGTTTTGTTGGTAATCATGTTAACAAAATGTTAAAGGTAAAATAATATCTAATATATATTTCCTACATTTATAAAATCTACTTTTTACTAAAAACAAACTCTACGTAAATTTAAATGTAAAATACAGTATAAATATATGTGTGCGTGTGTGTGTGTCTCTGTGTGTGTGTAAGTGGAATAGATGGCTAATACTAACATCATTAGACATAACTAGATACATAATTAACAACAGTTACTATATATAATACATATTTCACAATTATTTTATATATTAAATTAGGAGAAAAGTATCCTTGAACTTTGCAACTCTATACCAAACCTTGTGGTTGAACTTGGGTTCAACGACACTGATATACACAGAGAAACTATTGAAGTTTGTAAAAACTTCAAGGTACTCTTCTCTAAGTTTGGAATATGTCACAAGCTTATTAACTCCTGCAATCAGTTCAATGAAGATAACAAACAGGACCTTGGTATGTCATATGTTATAATTTGGCAGAACACAATAAATAGAGAAAATTATTTTTCTCTATTTATTGTGTTCTGCCAAAAGAGTGCTTAATGTTCTTAAAGAACAGAGCAATAAATTAGTAAGAAACACTTATTTATCTTTTTTCTTCAACTTTAAGTTTCACCATTGCTTGATCATCAGGAAGAGTAGGACTCTTCATGATGATCCAGCAATGGTAAAACTTAAAATTGAAGAAAAAAGTTAGATAAGTATTTTTTTACTAATATATATATATATATATATATATATATATATATATATATATATATATATATATATATATATATATATATATATATATATATATATACATATTATTGGTTACAGAAAATCGAATCAAAGATTTCATGAAGTACTTCCGTGAAAACTGGCCAAATGCTTCAATCACACCCAAGCTTCATTTGCTGGAGTACCATGCATTACCTTTCATTAGAAAATGGGGAGTAGGACTAGGTACTTATGGAGAGCAAGGTGGAGAAAGTCTTCATGCTGAAATCAACCGCATGAAGAGTACCTACTGCCATATGAAAGGAGTGCGTAGATTAAAAAGCATGATGAATGAGCATTTCATAAAAATTAACCCAACTGTAAAAAAATACCAAAAAAAAGCTCAGCCAAGAAAAAGAAAAATTGTAGATACTAAATATAATACGATAAAATACTGCAAATGATTTAAAGAAAATAAATGGCAGTATTAAAGCCTATATAATATTTCTATCAGTATTTTTAACCTTTCAAATAAAAAGAAAACTTACTAATCTTTAAAAGCATTATATTATCACAAAAAAAAATAACCGGTTTTTGATTTTTGCTTTAAACAATTCACGAACTTTTATATTAAAAAAAAAAAATCAAGGTAGTCACTAAAAAATTTAAAACTTATGAATATAGACTACAATGTAAGCACAAGTTAAACTTCGCCTAAAAAACAGCTTAGTTTCACTTTAGTCCCACTTCTATTCTCTTTGTAAAATTATTTAAATGATACCTTTGATGACACAGACCATACCTAAAGTATTGTTTTGATATCATTTCTTATAGACTATTTAGAAATATCTACAAATAAATCTAATTTGAAGTTTAGCAACTTTATTAGTAATTCTTTGTTTACTTGCGGACATTATTGTTTATCAACATTTGAGCAGAATATAATGCATGCGCATAATAAATGTCCATTACTAAACCACCGTGAAACCCCTATAAAACATTTTTTCTCGTTTGCCGGATATCGTGACTTGTATATGTTATATATGGAACATGTATATGAACGTTGGAATATGTATATGAACATTGATGTTGGAATATGCATATGAACATTGATGGAATATGTATACGAATATGAATATGGAATATGTATATAAACATTGAACATGCTTTCTCATCACTTTTAAAGGAGCCGTTAAATTCAGGAATGGCTCCCTATTTTGATTGGATGAAAAAATTTTGTTGGGCAAAGCCTTACAAAATTTGTTTAAAATGTTCATGTTTGTTTAAAATGTTAAAATTTGTTTAAAATGTTAAAATTTGTTCAAAAATGTTTACAACATCTTTTCTCGTTTGCCGGATGTCGTGACTTGTATATGTTATATATGGAACATGTATATGAAATATTATGAATATATTCATTAGATCGGAGCAAATATTTTGACCAATCAAATTAGGGAGCCATTCCTTTAAAAGTCTTAGATTTTAGGTTTTATTTACCTAAACTTTATTTACCGCTATTGTTTTTAATTTGTTTATAGTATTATAGTTTACTAACTTTGTTTATTTGTTTTTATGTTATTCTTAAGTAAAACAAATACCGAGAGTGTTAAGTAAAACATGTACAGAGAGTCAAACATAAAATTATATTATTTTTTGTTATACATTCAATGTGTAAATAAAAATTTTATTTATTTTTATTAACTAATTTTTATTTTATTAATTTTATAAATAATTAAATAACAAAAAATTTTATAATTTTATAACTGTATTTTATTAAAATACAGTGTTTTTTATTAACACATTGATTGTATAATAATATGTTTTTTTATTGTAAATGTATTATAATACATTTACAATAGTTACCCTGTGTGTTACACACAGGTTTGTAATAGGTAAATGTAATAGGTAAGTATATTATAATACACTTACCTATTACATTTACCTGTTACATTATTGCATTTAGTAATTAACCTGTGTGTAACACTCAGATTAATTATTATAAATGTATTATTATACATTTACAATAATTAACATGAATTATTATACATTTACAATAACAAAGCAACACAATTTTTTACACGCTACTACTAAGGAAATACTTTTACATTCTAAGCTATGGCAATAATTTCAATCAGAGGTTTGTTGGTTCAAAATAAAATTAAAAGTTAAATAGATATGCTTCATGAAATTATATTGTTTAACTAATGATTCTCTATTAAATTGTTTTATTAACTAATAAAGTTAAATACATGTAGGTTAAAAGTTCAAATTAAATTAAGTTTTTAAATGATATAGTTTTCTATAACTTAAATTTATCTTACTATTAGGATGTTAACAAATATTATCTTACTGCCAAGATCTTTCTTTAAAATATATGTCTTTAAAAAACATTGAGCAATCTAACTGTAAAATACACTATGTAAGCTAGTGTAATCTAAAATTTGAGTGCTCAATGCTTTTAAGCCTTACGTTTGCAAGGAAAAATTAGTTCAACTCTATTTGCATTATTCAATGACTAGATTTGTTCAATGTTGGAGTAAGTTTCTGGCAAATTTTCTGATACCACAACAACAATATATCTCTTAACTAGTGTCTTTACCAGTCCTTTGAATAACAGGTTGATTTTGAGGTGGTAAGCTGCTATCTACTCTTAATGCAGTACAACAATGCTTAGATAAAACTTGAGAAAACCTTTACCACCATCAATTCCAAGCTTAACAAAATATCCATCAGAAAATTTGCAAGTGAATAACTGATACACAAGACTTGACAAATCATTGCATTGAGCAACATCCCGAACTGTACCAGAATCTCCTTTCCATTGGTAATTTTTAAGTCACTGCGGGTGACTTAAAAGATATTTTTGGTTTAAATTAGTAAAAACACTCATCTAAATATCCTCTACAGTCTGTTTTACTTTCAGCAGGATCATCAGGAAGCTTCTTGATAAACCTGCTGAAGGTGAAACAAACTGTAGAAAACATTTTGATAAGTATTTTTAAAATTATATATATATATATATATATATATATATATATATATATATATATATATATATATATATATATATATATATATATATATATATATATATATATATATATATATATATATATATATATATATATATATATATATATATATATATATATATGACATCTTACTAAAATGATAATTTTAGTTTATTTTCAAATCTGTTAGCTTCATAAAATATTATTGCTCAACTAATGACAAGTAGTGACATTTAAGTTAAGAGTTCTATAGAGTTTTCTATAGCTCAACTCTAAGTTATTCCAATAATGTGTCTACACTATACAATTTTTGCTTAAATTCAGTTTTCATTTGCTCTGATCTGTCTCACCACAATTATTTGTTCCCCTACATTTTTTTTGCTGTTATTCCTTTGCCTCAGCTACTAGAATTTCAAGATCTTTGTTTTCTTTTATTGTCAAATTATGAGGCTCTTTGATTGATTTATATCTTAGCATCTGCAAATTTACTCAGATTCTTTATTACAAAGTTTTTTTGACAATAATTTACTAGTTTTACCAACAATGGTCTTGAACAAAGTTATACAATATTGTCTTTTTTACCAAGCTGGATCACTTTAATTATATTTTTCTTAACAATATGTGAAGTAGTTATATTAAATATTTGAATACAAAGTTACTCATCTTTTTGGTATGATTTATCTAATGAGGTAACGTTACTTTCTGATACTCTAAATAGTATTATGTTGTTTGGCCTTCAACTTTGTTTTGTAATCTCCTAATTTATGAGTTTACCTGCACCAGAAATCTTTTACAAAACCAATGTGTCTGGTTAAAAAGTAAAAAAGGAGAGGGTCTTAAAAAGCTCTGGGTGGGCGGGAAAATTTTCTGAAAATTAATAAATGCTCCTTGTGTATAAAGCATTTGAAATACATTTTTTTTAGAACTCATTGCTCACAAAATGTAACCTTCCTACACACTCCGCAAGCCCATTTCCCAGATATTTTTGCTTGGTCATTCTTAACTGGATGTCTAATGTCTTTATCATGTTTATCCTTAGCTCTTTTGTTTCAATTCCATCTTTTCAACACTGAAACTTTTCAACACTATATATTAATTCTCCTACAACTAGATAAATTAGTTTTTATGCTAAAATAAGTCTAAACTCTTTGCAAATAGATTACAAGACGGTTATAAAAACTTAGGGTGTATCACTGAACAATGCTGCACACCAACCTTTACTTTCAAACTAACACTCTCTCTCTTTCTTTTGTTTTCATTTATGTTGTGATATTCTCATACATAGTCATGAGAACTTTTTTAACATCTGAATATCATTAAACCCACCACACAAGCTCTCATGGCACTTTTTCAACGTTAACAAGCATTAGGAGACTCTGAGCTCTATTAATAGCTCTGATTCTACTTCACTGAATTAAATTACCTTTGTATACAGCTTTTACTTTTTTTCGAATGAGGAAACCTACTTCAATAATATAATTGTTGTTACTTTATCAGCTTTATCTTAAACACACTTTTTTTCTGAAAAAAACTTATAAAAAACACCAATAACATAATAGAGTGAGCTAATTGAAACTTAAAAGCTGTCATATCATTGATTGTGATCATGTTAAACAATATGCTAATTAGGTCTGTTGTTATTTTTATACTAAATAAAAATTCTTTCTTTATCTATTATTCAAATTTATAAATTTATAACTACTTCGAGTCCTTAATACAAAAGGGGCAAATTAAAGGTATAAATAAAGAGGTAATAAAAGGGTGGGTGGGAATTTTAGAGGGAGGGGGGTGTCTTATTAAGCTTAAGGTGGGTGGGAAAATTTCCTAAAAATTAACAAACGTCCCCCCTTTTTTTTATCTAGGACTCAAGAGTATTTATAACTATAGAGTAAACATCTATTTTCATTTCTTTTTTTTTTTATAGACTTGTGTGTTTGTTTTAAGCTTGTATAAAATTTTACAAAGGTGTTGCCAATTTTTATGTATTCTTTCTATGTTTATCTTTTAGAAGGCTTCATAAGTAAAATTCAAAAGTAAATGATAATTAAATCTATATAATTCACTCCAAACAGTTATACATGAAGTCTAAGATGCAGATGGTGAAGATTTGCTGCACGTCACATCAATCAGAGTAATGTTTGAAATTACATCAAACACCTTATTAGAGTCATAATTTAGTAATTCTCGATGAAAAAAACTGTTTGGTAAAAAGACTTTTACCAAAAAAAAATCTCTGTTAAATTTAGAATTATTCAACTGTCTAAAAGATTACTTCTATAAAAAAAGGTGTAGTGCATACACCTCGATGTGTTCTTTTTCATTAATTCTTTGTAAATAAAAAGTTAATTTGTTAATGCAATATATATCAAGTTTAGCCCATTTCAAAAAAGTGTGATTTTTTTAATAAAATGTAACACTAAGTAATCTAATGCTGAAAGTCCATAAAGTGCGCTTTGCCCAAGCGCTTTGAAGTTTAGATTTGCCAAAATAAGAAAATTAGTTTTGTCATATATTATACTGCAGAAAAACACTAAAATTAATGTAAATTGAAAATATTAATTGCTCTGGTTTCCAGCGAAGTCAGAAGCGATTGCGATTAATAAAAACAAAGTCAAAAATTGCATGCTTTCTGCATGCAAGTGTTTGTTACCTAAATGAATTTATTTTTTTCTGCAATTTATTTTTATGTTAAAATGCTAACGAAAATTAAATTCTTGTTGCTTTTTTAATAATCACGAATTGTAAGAAGGAAAAAATTAAAAAGCGCATTTTCAACTTCCATCAACTAGAAAAAAAGTTGATATCAAAATTTTTAACCTTGATTATAGCCAGTTATGAATTTTTTTTTTTTTCAATGAAATGATTTGGGTCGTCCACAAATTACGTCACGCTTTAAGAGGCAGGGGGTTTGGTGGTTTTGTGATGACTCGTACAAAACTTGCTTCTAAAGTGTTACAATTTTGAGACAAAGGTGGGGGGGGGAGGGGAAAGGAGGGTTAGAAACGGTCAAAATATGTGTGACGTATTTTATGGACGACCCCTTATCAAAAAACTACATTATATTCATTAGTTAACCGAAAAATTAACTGGACATTTAGTTTTGTAATTATTTGCATTACTCCAAGAAAAGTTTATTTTCCAAGTTTTAAAAAATAAAAATCATTAATAATGTAATAAAATTATTATTAGTGAATTTTTCAACTCAAGATATTAACTGTTCTAATTACTCAACAAAGAAAATCGGCAATCCTGATTTCAACAATGCTTTGGATTGCGTAACTTCTTAAAGTTGTGTGAAAAATGATAAAAAAAGAAAATTTGTGTACAACAAATTTTATTTTTTTATTTTTAAAAACGCAGTTACAAAATAAAGTTAAAATTAGTTCATCAGTTTTTTAAATTTCCATATGAAAAACCATCTGAATGCATAAACGAACAATGCATGCGACATCGCGATTTACGTTCTCGCAAATGTTTTAAACATGCCAATTTGAAAAACTTTTTCGACCGTGCGAAGAGTACCTTGAATATGATATACCATAGGAATTTTTTTATGCTGAAGATTTGCAACCCGCTTTTTTTAGCAAAAGTATTAAAAATTTTAAAAGTAGTGAGCTTAACCGCTTCGTATCTATCTCGTGCGCCATAAAACCAATTGGTTATTACCGTTAGTAAATCAGCAGTATAATGAGAAAATCAAAATCATTAAGTTATTAGCTTTAATCATTAAGATATGATCTTAAACTATTATCTATTACAGGGTTTATTCCTTTGAGGGCCGTAAGGGTTTTTGTTTGTTTGTTTTTAAGCATAGTTGCATGCTGCTTTAGTTATCCTAAAATTCGGAGAACGTTCAAATAACATTGTTTCAAAAAACAAATTAGTATTAATGTAAAATAATTGATTTTGAAAAAATTTTGACCGAATGGGTAGGCAGCACGCCTAATAAAAGGGATGTGTCCTCAAAGGGTTATACGGGTTGTAATATTTTGGCAATTCCGCGAGAAAGAGGAAAAAGCGCAAAAAGTTATGACACATACTAAACTCCAAAAACATTTTTTTTAACTATTTAAAAATATTTTTAAGCAAAAGAGTTATTAAAAAAAATCATTTTATCATACCACAGCACGTGTTTTGACGCTTACTTACAGTCCTGTTATGTAGTGTTAAAAATCGTACCGTATATCCATAATTAAAAACTTTGACAATGTTTTATTGCATTTTTTTAACATATTATATATGGTTGTTAATAATTATTTATACTTTTTTTCTTATATCATAGATTGTGTCGTTATATTTGTAGTTTTTAAGCATTGGACTTTTCGTTACGACCGGCTCTACAAAAAAAACACAAAAAAGCTTGTAAAACTTCAAGTAAAAACTATGAAACTCAGCATATAATAACATCAATATGTGCTAAATACACACACCAAAGGATTTTCTTTTTACCACGCCGTTCGCTGCATCAAGTATAACAAAGTTGTTTTGTTTAGAAGTGGTTAAAAGGTCATTTTTAATAACTTAAAGATTGTAAATTGTTACGAACGTCACTCTCGCGGAATTGCCAATATATATGTGTATATATTTTGCAGTTGCTTTTTTATATGTGTTGAAACTATTTATACTTTTAGCACCTTGGTGATTACGATGCTGATGGTTTTCATTGCATACTTTTTTACTGCTGATTTTCGCCACGCAGCAGCTATAACATTTTAAATTTTGCCAAATTTGGTATTTTCTCTACCATTTTACCTTCGATGTGCTATTGACCTGAGAATTTTCCTTTCTCTAATAATTATTTTGAAAAATAGCTGGGTTTCTCCCATAAATTAAATTAGGCTTTCAACAGCAACTTAAAAAAGCATAAACAATTTTTGTTTTTTAAATAATACCATATGCCATACTTAAAACATGCTTACTAAATATATTTTAAGTACGGCATACTTAAAATTTCAAAATATAATTAGCGATTAATTGATCATTATTATTATTTTTTACATGTCAAGCCTTCTAGAACCGAATCTACCCTTTTTTATTTTGATTAAGTTGCAACCGTTAGGCTGTGTTAGAAAAGCGTTACTCTAAAGCACATAAAATTAATGTGACCCCTCACAAAATAAAAAGTTGATGTCTGGTACTGCGAACGTACGTGGGGGCTGTATGAACTTGTATTTATTGTTTTAAAGCGGTCGTTATACAACGACCGCAAATTTTTTATCAACTCTAACAAATTAAAAAAACCAAACCTACGAAGACGAGTAGTTGTTAAACACAAACCCTGAATTCCCCCGTAGTAAGCCACCCCTTCTGGCTCTAGCATACCCTCTTTGCCACGTAAAAGACGTAAGTCTCGCCCACCATTTCCGACCCAAAAATGAAACGCCCTTCTTGTTTTTGGCTCTGGGTGATTCTGGCGCCATACCATAAAGTCATTCCACGTCAATTCTAATAATAAAAAAAAATAAGTATGTAATTCGACGTGGTTTCGGTCCAAGTTCATTTGACCAAAGAAATTTTACTAACATTCATGTCTACAACAAATTTATAACTACAGTTATTAGTTAAAGCTTCAAAATTTAGAGATTATAAAATGTAAATATATAACCTTTCTCCAATGGGAGTAATGCCGGTGGCGCTACTACTGGTGGCTCTGGTGCAGAAAGCGTTGGTTCCGGAAGCGCTGATTTCTCTAAATAATATAATAGATCGAAATTGATAACTACTTTTATAATTAATTTTATAACGATTTAAAATTAAAGTAAAAGTTAAAGTAAAACAAAATTATATTTACTTTCTCGAGGTTTATCGGTTTTTTTATCTAACATAAAATTGAAATTAAAAGTGTTATTTAAAATAATTATAATTATCTTCTCTAAAACAGTAAACTTTATTATATTGCCTTATTACTATTGGATGTTGTGTTATGTTTTGCTTTGGTCAATTTACTTGCTGACTTTAAGTGAGATTCTTTAAATAAAAAGAAATATATTTACATATATATATATATATATATATATATATATATATATATATATATATATATATATATATATATATATATATATATATATATATATATATATATATATACATATATATATATATATATATATATATATATACATATATACATACGAATATATATATATATATATATATATATATATATATATATATATACATATATACATACGAATATATATATATATATATATATATATATATATATATATATATATATTTATATATATATATATATATATTTAAACAACTTTAAAAGTATTCTACACAATAGAGTGTTCAATGTTCTTAAAAGAACAGAGAAATTATATATTATTAGAAAATCACTTAACTAAATTTTTTTCCATTTGACACTGTGTTTCATCAACAAAGATTAATCAGAAAATCTTTTGATGAATCTTTGTTGATGAAATTGATGATTTGATTTTCTGATGAATCTTTGTTGATGAAACACAGTGTCAAATGGAAAAATATTTAGTTAAGTGATTTTCTAATTATATATATATATATATATATATATATATATATATATATATATATATATATATATGTATATATATATGTATATATATATATATATATATATATATATATATACATATATATATATATATATACATATATATATATATATATATATATATATATATATATATATATATATATATATATATATATATATATATATATATATATATATATATATATGTATATATATATATATATATATATATATATATATATATATATATATATATATACATATATATATATATATATATATATATATATATATATATATATAGGCCTCGGCGGAAGTAAATGAAGGCGAGAGCGGAGAAAATTTCTTGATATTGGCAGTCATTCCAGAATACCGAATAAGTAAAATTAGAGAATCCCTGAGGATTGACAAAGCAAGATTTCAATATGAGATTATTATTGATAAAGTTAAAACAAGAACTTGGGGACCCATTTTGACAAAAATTTAACTGAAGTCATTATTATATTATTTAATTGGTTTTCATATTTGAGGTTTTTTAATGTCTTCTTTTTAAACGGTTTGTTTTATGTTATTTTGTAACATTTTATCATTACCTGATGACGCTGACCACAGTCAGTGAAATATCTTCAATATATTATTATATCAAAATATATTTAAAAATAATGATACGCTGCCGTTTCATTGAAATCAACTTATATATTATAAACATATCGTATCACAAGAGTATGACTTTTTTTTTTTTTAAATATATATATTTATATGTATATATATATATATATATATATATATATATATATATATATATATATATATATATATATATATATATATATATATATATATATATATATATATATATAAAGGCCTTGGCAGAAGCCTTTAAAACTTTTTATTAAGCATTTAAAACATGGACTTTTTAGTAATTTTTTTAAAATTTATTTAAGGCATTTATTATTTTATTAAAATTTATTTAGGCATTTATTTAAGGACTGGAAGGCTTAAAAGCCTTCCAGTCCTTAAATAAAAGCCTAGTTTTCCTAAAAGAAAATAAAAATATAAAGAAAACGATTTTTTTCAATGTACGATTTTTAACACTCGTTATGTATATCTTCTGTCAACATTTACAAGCTAATGTTTGTTACAAGAGTAAATTAAATTTTTTATTTAATAAACGATGTATTTTATAAAAAATCAGATAGCTTGCCCAAAAACTGATTGCTCCTGTAAAATGTTGTTTTGAGTAGCAGCTCTGCTCTCAGACTCATATAATCTCACAGAGGCCAGTATATTAGATATATATGCAGACACACACACATATATGTACATACATATATAAATATATATATATATATATATATATATGTATATATAAACATATATATATATATATAAACATATATATATATATATATAAACATATATATATATATATATATACATATATATATATATATATATATATATATATATATATATATATATATATATATATATATAATATATATATATATATATATATATATATATATATATATATATATATATATATATATATATATTTAAACAACTTAAAAAAGTATTCTACCCAATAGAGTACTCAATGTTCTTAAAAGAACAGAGCAATTATATATTAGTAGAAAATCACTTAACAAAATATTTTTTCCATTTTACACTGTGTTTCATCAACAAAGATTCATCAGAAAATCTACATATATATATATATATATATATATATATATATATATATATATATATATAAATATATATATATATATATATATATAACTATTAAATTATATATATATATATATATAATTATTAAAAATATATAAAAATATAAATATATATAAAGATACAGATATTTGGAAACCAAAAATAATGTATAGAAACCTTGTGTTTTCATGGTCCAGTTAGAGATATCTAATAAGTTATTTATTTAGGCAGCTGAAGGTTTTGCTAGTCGAATGTTTGATTTTTTTTATTTTTTTGTTGTTGAATAAAACGTTGGCTGCTTAGTTATTGTTTTGTTTGATGGTCCCTTACTGTTGATATGTAATTCATTTTGCTTATTTGTTGTTAGGCTTAAGAAAGCATTTTTAGCTAATGATATATTTTTCTGTAAGGTCTGCAAACTATCTTCATCTGATATTGAACTAAAGGATACTAAATTAGCTAGATCCTTTAAATTTTTAATAATACTATCTTTTAAAATGTTAATATCTGCAGGTTCACAACCTTTTATAATTTTGCAGTCCAATTCAATTGAAGATGATGGCAAATAGAGAGGTATAGTTGTTGTAGGTATACTAGGATTACTATGACGATGCACTAAATGGATATGTTTACATGGGATATTTTTAGTTAGGAAATCCATACATTTACAACTATATAAATGAGTACACACTTTACATTCTGGATATTAAGTGAAACATTCAGTGATGTCACACAATTTTTGGTGTATTACAACTCTGTAATGGTAAGCATTTGTTTTAGATGCTATTAGCCAGGCTCCTTTATCGTCCTTTGTAAAACTTTCACATAGTTGTAGGCTTGCAATGTGTCTAGAGTGCACCATTTTTATTTTATAGCTAATCTTTCCTTTTGTTAATTTTGTTACTCTTTCATACACTTTGTCTCTGTTAAACTTTAACAAAGCGAACAAGCAATTATCAATTCTTTTATTATGCTTACCTTGCAGGTAACTGTACTTAAAAACTTTGTGGAAAGATTCCATATACATATTAGTATTTATACCATGACCCATACGATAACAGAATGCCCATATATGTTAATTATTAACCCAATATTTTTCAAAGTATTCAGCGAACATTTGTGTCAAAACTGAGGATTGCAAGTAACCCATCAATGATTTTAAATAGTCATCAAATAGGTTTTAATCACTTAGCTGTAAAACAAATCTTATTCGCTTGTATATATCTGCTTTCATTTCAAGATTGTGTACTTTTTTATGCAATTCTTCTCTCCATGCTTTATCAACATGCCAGGTACACCAGAATTTCAGGCGCACATAAGTAAACATCACAAAATGCTTCATAGTATTGGGATGCCAAATCACTCATTACCCATTTTGGACAAAAACTTCCAGAATGTTCATGCAATTTTATAAAAAAAATTTTTGAAAATCTAAATGAATCACTGTTTGCTATACACCATCTAACAGGTTGCCCCTCACCTAATTCATCTACAACTAATATTGAAGTGAGAAGAAAATCATATGCATTTGTGCCATGCGTAGAATCAATACAAACACCATTTTTTCCAAACTGTTGCAGCATTTTTTTTTGATGTTCTGTTTGCATTATAATTCTAAATTCTGATTCTTTAAATGTATAACATGTATCTAACTCACCCTGTAGTTTATAATATAAAACAGGACTATTCCCCTTCATTTGCCATTCTTTTAGCCAAATTGCAACACAGTCTTGATCATTGGCATGAAGTTGTATAGAATTAATGTTGAATGCTTTCTCTAAGTTTTTGATATCTTGACGCTGGGTTAAATGTAACCTGGATTGAACACAACTAGTTTCATCTCTAATATCATCTAGGATTTTATTTTTGGTTACACCCATTTTAAGTTTGCTAGCAATTTCTTGCCTTTGAACACTTGACAGAGAAATATGTTAAATTTCATTTTTATGTTCATAGTGTGAATAACAAGCATTAACAATAACATGTGGACGTGCAATTTTTAGCAATTTTTCAAGTACCTATTAAGTAGATATTTGAGATCATATAGATTAAAATAATATTTGCATATCATATATATATAATACATAAAACTCTAAATATAGTAAAGATAATCATCATCTGTATAATTTTAAAAGATTTTTAAAACAAAGTGACCTATAGCACACAAAAACTAAACATGTTTAAGAGTTTTTAGATATTTACATTAGGTGTTCTAGTATTGTTTGAAATAAATAATGTATTTAACAAAAATTTAATAAGAAAGTGGTCACTGAATTAAGTCTTATAACAGTAATTAGATAAACAATGCAAATAAATTAAAATTTGTGGCAAATACAAATATTTTTCTTCTTCTAAATATCGCTATTTACTTGAGACATTCTACTACTTTTAACTAGTCCTTTCTTTGCAATGCATTTATAAAATCCACTTCTGTTGCATTGATAGTATGATACTTTCCTACCATCTTTATCAATCTTTGCACCAGAAGGTAAAACATATTGTGTTGCATTATTACTTTCAACATCTGATTTCCACATTTCAAATTCTAAAAAATTATTTACAAAAATCAAATAATCTCTACAAGACAAAA